>NC_069501.1:45359358-45519358 GCF_027579735.1 Bombina bombina
TGTTTATTCCTTGAAGGTACATAAGTTAAGAAATGTTTAACTATAAAGTGGAAGTCATGCATTCACACACGGCTCATTAGATCAGTTATTATTATTTCTATTTATTAAGGTCATCACCACTATCTCATATATATATATATATATATATATATATATATATATATATATATGATCCAATATGTTGTGTCACTCTGATTTATATCAAGGTTCTCATATGGGGTTAGTGATTATATCAAGATGACTTTTTTCATTACTACACTGGGTAGTCACATATAGTTAATACATGTACTCCAGGTCATTCTCTAAGGTCTGTGTTCTATATAATTTTCATACAAGGTATATATTTTTTGCATATAGATTATGAACGAATATCCAAGTACTCCCAAATATCCTTTTGATGTGTCATGCATATCAGACAAACTAATGATGTATTTGTACTGATATATGTGTTTTTTGGTTACTATGGTAATGAATTGTGTGGCAGGGTCTGCTAGTTAGGAGGTGCACCTGTTTGTAAATTAGGTGCACACCTGGTTCCACCTTTCCACCCCAATGTTAATGAATGTGATTTTTTGGTTGCCATAGTAATTGATTGTTAACGATCACACATGGGTTGAAATTTTAATTGACTGTCCAATTAGATAATTTTTTAGGTTTCACTACCTGGTATATAGCAAGTGTATATTTTAATGTTTTATTTAAGCCTGATGAAACAGCCCATAGGAGGCTGAGAAACGTGTCGCTGTGTTATTAAAGATTTTATTTATATATACACTTGCATGTGTGGTATTTTGACCCATTAATCTGTTGTGGTGTCGATCATACCACTTTTTATTAATATCATCTCTGCTGGAAGTCGAGGATCACCTGTTGGGTTTTGTCTACTGGGCGACTTGTGGTTCCAGCTTGCTGGTATTGCACCTGGAGGTGCTTTGTTTCCTGTGAGTATATTCATTTGGTCACATCCTCCCTGGGCCCAAACAATACTAGGCCATGTTGGTTTGCCTTTCTCTTTTCTAGGCATATTACCTAGGCCCTCCAAGGAACTCCAACTGAATCTATAGAGAGGACTATCAGTGAGCTGGACTACTGTGAAGTTCCAGCCTGCCCCAATAGCACCATCTGGGTGCTTTATGTTTGTGAGTATATATATTGCCATCTGTCTACATTTCTCTTTGTTTTGGTGGTACTGGGCCATGGTGGCGCCTCTGTTTTCTTCTATTTTCAGTATATTGCAGAGTTGTTTTATTATATACAATTTATCATTTTATATTACCATCTCAAAGTGTTTAATGTCCCTTTAACTTTACCTCATTCACAAAGACTCTCACTTGTTATTCTCACAAACGCGAACCATCAGTTACCTCCAGCCACACAGTAAATCCCTCACAGTCAGTCACAGTCTCTCACTTCCGCACGGTCAGTCACAGTCTCTCACTTCTGCACGGTCAGTCACAGTCTCTCACTGCCGCACGGTCAGTCACAGTCTCTCACTTCTGCACGGTCAGTCACAGTCTCTCACTGCCGCACGGTCAGTCACAGTCTCTCACTGCCGCACGGTCAGTCACAGTCTCTCACTGCCGCACGGTCAGTCACAGTCTCTCACTGCCGCACGGTCAGTCACAGTCTCTCACTACCGCACGGTCAGTCACAGTCTCTCACTTCCGCACGGTCAGTCACAGTCTCTCACTACCGCACGGTCAGTCACAGTCTCTCACTACCGCACAGTCACAGTCTCTCACTACCGCACGGTCAGTCACAGTCTCTCACTACCGCACGGTCAGTCACAGTCTCTCACTTCCGCACGGTCAGTCACAGTCTCTCACTACCGCACGGTCAGTCACAGTCTCTCACTACCGCACGGTCAGTCACAGTCTCTCACTACCGCACGGTCAGTCACAGTCTCTCACTTCCGCACGGTCAGTCACAGTCTCTCACTACCGCACTGTCAGTCACAGTCTCTCACTACCGCACGGTCAGTCACAGTCTCTCACTTCCGCACGGTCAGTCACAGTCTCTCACTACCGCACGGTCAGTCACAGTCTCTCACTTCCGCACGGTCAGTCACAGTCTCTCACTACCGCACGGTCAGTCACAGTCTCTCACTTCCGCACGGTCAGTCACAGTCTCTCACTTCCGCACGGTCAGTCACAGTCTCTCACTTCCGCACGGTCAGTCACAGTCTCTCACTACCGCACAGTCACAGTCTCTCACTACCGCACGGTCAGTCACAGTCTCTCACTACCGCACGGTCAGTCACAGTCTCTCACTACCGCACGGTCAGTCACAGTCTCTCACTACCGCACGGTCAGTCACAGTCTCTCAATAATACAATACACAACCAGCGTACAGATAAAGTTTAGCCTTATATTACATTACTCACTCAGGAACATCTGGCTCAGAGTTTGCTCCATCTCTCCTCCTCCTGCAGATTTTTCTCATCCTATGCACAGTGTTCCTGGTAAATAACAGATAAGCCTTAAAGGGACACTCAAGTCAAAAACTGTTATGATTCAAATAGAGCAGCAGTTTTAAGGTTCATTTTCAATTTACTTCTATTATCAAATTTTGCCCAGTCATTTTATATTCACACTTTCTGGGCAACAAGATCCTACTGAGCATGTGCAGAAGCGCAAAGGGTATACGTATACTAGTCTGTGATTGGCTGATGTCTGTCACATGATACAGGGGGCTGGAAAATAAAACAAATTAATTTGTCAGAAAAAACCCAAACTACTGCTTATTTTAAATTCAGAGTAAGCGCTATTGCATTGTCTTTTTATTACGCACGTGTTAATTATGTAATTCTACTGCATTGAGTGGTCCTTTAACGTTCCATATGACACATTTATCTTCACGTGCACTAGACTATATTATTTCTCCCCACACAAACCCAACTCTTGCTACAACACACAACAATGTGCCTTACACTGTCTCACACCCCCACCACACTCCTTATTGAAACACACACTTTGCTTTTCTTCCATATTGTCTGAAATGAACCTATGAATATACTCAAAATAACTATATGATTATAAGACACCAGCAGTAAAACGTAAAAAACATCATTTCAGTCACCATAATTGTAAAACATTCAAATAAACTATAAATTATTTAGAACAGTGTTTCTTAATTCCAGACCCCAGAGCACACTCACAGGCCATATTATCAGGATTACTTTGGTGAGAGCAGGTTAATAACTATGGCAACTGATCCACTAATTATTTCACCTGTGCTCTAGTTCGGACATCCTGTAAATCTGTGCTCTAAGTGCTGGAATTGAGAAACACTGATTAAGGACACTACAGCAATCTGCTACATAAGATCCATTGGTGATATTAGTTTCAGATGACATTCAGTTAATGTTACAATAATCAAAATAAAGCATCACTTAGCCAGCTCAAAAACACTCATCTGCCCCAGGAGATCAAAAGTCATTCATCAAGCAGCAGACACGGGTTAATGGGTATTAAATATATGTCCCTCTTCTCTACATGCAGCTTTACACCCCAAAAAACAGCTGAGCCTCTTACCAAACGACCGGTGACCTTCCGCCTTCCCTGGTCGATGTGGAACGCTGTTTTGGTATCCGGTTACCGCTATGCTGTTCTATGAAGACTGGGAGTCAAAAAACACCATCTAGCGTCTGTCGTTTCCTCTGCTATGCTATGCTGTGCTTTCATCTCACTGACAGACGCTAGATGGTGTTTTTTTGAGTCCCAGTCTTCATAGAACAACATAGCAGTAACTGGATACCAAGACAGCGTTCCACATCGACCTGGGAAGGCGGAAGGTCACCGGTCATTTAGTAAGAGGCTCAGCTGTTTTTTGCGGTGTAAAACTGCATGTAGAGAAGAGGGTACTATACTTAATACCCACTAACCCGTGTCTGTTGCTTGACGAATTACTTTTGATCTCCTGGGGCAGAGGAGTGTTTTTGAGCTGGCTAAGTGATGCTTTATTTTGATTATTGTGTTGTTAATCGTCTTCTGGGAGCTTGATAGCATTAGGCATAGAGCTCACACCATCTCTCTCTTTATCCTAACGCAACTTTATGAAAAAGAGGTGCTCTTTCTTTGCCAATGGAACTTTATATTCTTATTTAAATATATGGACTTTTGAGACAGTGCATAAGTTCCATTCTACAGCTTTGCATTTACTTAGGAACTAACATGGCACATGATTTGAGTGAAATTGAACAGGAGAATGAATAGTATTCACTAACTTCCATGGAAAACCTTTATGTTCTTGAACAGCACTTTGAGAAAAAAAAATTCTGAGGTCAATTGAACCAATCCCCTAGGGGATAAATTTCAACGGATGGAGAATTTAATGGTCAAACCGTAGAGCGGTATATCCGCTTACAAATTATACCTAGGGGGCTTCGTTATCAGAAAATTCCCAACCTTCATGGTTGAAGATAGAGATTTCATTAACTGTTGGAACAACTCTTTATCTGAATCTCATTCAAATTAATGTGGTATAAAACTGAGTTTAAAGATGTACAACTCTTGAAAGTAAGGGAACAAATAATTGCATTGCAGTCAGAATTGGATATGTGTACCTTAGAAAGTAAATACAAAGTGTTTGATGGTGTATTAAAGGGACATGAAACCCACATTTTTTATTTCATGATTCAGAAAGAGCATATCATTTTAAACAACTTT
This sequence comes from Bombina bombina, assembly GCF_027579735.1. NCBI lineage: Eukaryota > Metazoa > Chordata > Amphibia > Anura > Bombinatoridae > Bombina > Bombina bombina. Next base: position 45,364,026 of record NC_069501.1, read on the forward strand.
CTAATTTACTTCTATTAAATTTGCTTCATTCTCTTGATATCATTTGCTGAAAAGCATATCTAGATAGCATCAGTAGCTGCTGATTGGTGACTGCACATAGATGCTTCGGGTTATTGGCTCACCCGTGTGCATTGCTTTATCTTCAACAAAGGGTATCTAAAGAATGAAGCAAATTAGATAATAGAAGTCAATTGGAATGTTGTTTAAAATTGTATTCTCTACACGAATCACGACAGAAACATTTTGGGTTTAGTGTCCTTTTAAAGGAAAAAATTGCTACCTTTAAAAAGGAACGCACACAAATTAAGCATGATAAGTACATACGAGATTTAACAGATTACAACTCAGGAAGAGTATACATTTGGCAGAGAAAAAACAGAAGTAGATCCAGGTACCGTGTTTTTAAAAAAGGTTCTAATAACAAGAATAAAGGAAAGGGTAGCAACATTAGCACTGACAAAGATTCTGGCAATGATACACACTGATAAAATGAAATAGACAATATAGCACTTGGGGATAATGCCTCTAGATCAGGCAACCCTAACCCCATTCTCAAACCTACATCAACCCAAACCAAAAAAACTGAAGTTTTTGATAATTCGTCCTTACAAACTCAACAACAGAAAAAGAATCTAACTAAAGTAAATATACATCTAGCAATACTGATACAGCATCTGATGACCAGACATTAGATCAATCTGAGATAGAAGAGGTTTTTCAGTTACCCCCAGTAAATCCCACAAGATGAGGAGGAGGGGCACCGGGCCAGGAAGAGGAGGAAATACAAGAACAAATTAGACAAGATATACATTGAGAAGGGGAAGGGTTCAGAGCAAATATGTACAATAAAAACACCAGATTCTCTTAACACTACCAATGTAATTAACTTTACTGATTATGTATTAAATGAAACTGAAATTAAAGTTTTAAACTATGGACTAGGATTTGTACCTACTACAAGGTTTAATTTGTTCCAAACACTTGTCGATGTTAATAAACTAATCCGACAATTGACACTCAAAAAACATTTCTCCACTAATCAATAAAGTGTTTCTAATAAAATTAATTCAGAAATAGAGATAACTAATTCAATATCTGAAACAGAGAAGTTAGATTTCACTGAGCTAAGGGACTTACAAAACTTAACAAAGCTAGGATTGGAAAGCAATCTAGAGTTGGGAGTAAAAGACTCACATACTGGGTTCAAACCCAAATCTGTGTTTTATCCCATCCATTCACAAGGGGATATTTTGGTAAATTACCAAAAAGAATAGAAAGCTAGTCTTGTGAGTCTTTCACTCCAGAAAACCTAGAAAATTGAACTACAATCTTTCAAAAGATGAAAAAATGGCACTTGAATCACTGAAAACTAATAAAAATCTGTTCATTAAAAGAGCAGACAAGGGGGGGGGGGTGTAGTAGTTTCGGACACTGAATCATATACTAAAGAGGTCCTCAGACTGCATAATAACAGCGATGACTATCTTACTCTCCCATATAACCCCACTAACACCTTCAAACAGAAACTCATGTCATTACTAGATGATGGCCTCCATGAAGGTTACATAGATCAGGACACATTTAATTACTTATATGTTTCACAACCAGTAATACCTATTTTTCACATTCTGCCAAAGGTTCACAAATCTTTGGAAGCTGTAGAAGGTAGACTCATTGTCTCAGGCATAGGGTCTCTATGTGAAATGTTGTCCGAATGGCTAGATAGTATATTACAGCCAGTAGTTCTTAAGCTTCCTAGTTATATAAAAGACACAAAACATGCGCTACAAACATTTGAAGGGTTAGAATGTCAAGAACATGATTGTTGGGTGACTGTAGACATGGTCTCGCTCTATTCGAGTATTCCTCATCATGTTGGAAGCTGTAGAAGGTAGACTCATTGTCTCAGGCATAGGGTCTCTTATGTGAAATGTTGTCCGAATGGCTAGATAGTATATTACAGCCAGTAGTTCTTAAGCTTCCTAGTTATATAAAAGACACAAAACATGCGCTACAAACATTTGAAGGGTTAGAATGTCAAGAACATGATTGTTGGTTGATTGTAGACATGGTCTCGCTTTATTCGAGTATTCCTCATCATGTGGGACTGAGAGCCATTGAATATTTTTCTTTTAACTATTTACGCTTACTATACCAAAGAATTAATCAAATACCTAGTGGAAGTTACAAACTTTTTGTTGTCACATAATTACTTCAAATTCAAAGATGACTTTTTCCTACACAAACGTGGCACAGCGATGGGGGCAAAATTTCTCCCCTCCTTTGCAAATCTCACAATGGGATGGTGGGAGTCCCTATACATTTATAGTGAAAGAAATCTTTTTTCAAACAACATATACACTTACCACAGATTCATTGATGATCTGTTGTTTGTATGGAATGGAGCCAGCAATGCTATTGCTGACTTTGTTTCATATCTCAACAGTAATCCCCTTGGCCTCAGCTTCACCTATGGAATTCAATAAACTGAGAATTATCTAGATATTACTCTTCTGTTGTGATCCTAACAAAGTAGAGACCACTGTCTACAGAAAAACGATTTCTGGTAATACCATCCTCCACGGAAGGAGTAATCATCCTAAACAAGTTCCTTAATCAATAGCTAAGGGACAATTTATAAGGATGAAGCGTAACTGCAGTAAAACCACTGATTATGAGATACAAAGTAATGATTTACTTGAACGTCTATTAAAGAGAGGATATGACAGAAGAATTGTCATGAAAGCTAAATGTGAGGTAGATAGTATTAACAGAGATACACTACTCAAAGATAGAGCTTGTACCAATAAAAGGAGATACAACTTTCAAAAAAATACTGTTACTTTCACCACACAATTTTCTGCAGACTATTACCAGATTTATAACATCATTAGGAAACAATTTTCAATGATATCAGCAGATGATGGCCTACAAAACACAGTGTAAAGATGCAACTTTTCATATCGCAGAGGGGCAACTAATGGTAACAGAAAAACCCAAAAGTTCTTGGCTAGTAATCAAAAGGATGCACAAATGTGGGTATTGTCAATGTATTCCATGCAGTTTTGGAAATGTTGCCACTACATTTGAATCAGAGACAGGCAAACAATACATATTAAAAGACTGTCAACTGTAGATCTAAAAAGGTTGTCTATCTCATATGGTGCACATGTAACAATTAGTAATACACAGGATGCACTTCAAGAGAAGTCAGGGAAAAAGTGAGAGAACATCTGTCAGACATAAAAAGGTCACACAAATGTTCAGAATTGGCCACACACTTAATAGAAGTCCATCAAAATGTCAATATAACCCTAAGATGGATAATCATTGAAAAGGTTAAGCAACCCAAGAGAGGGGGCAATGTTAGCAGACTGCTATTCAAAAGAGAGGTGTTCTCTTTTTTACAATGTATACTCGTATCCCTAGAAGGTTTAACTCAGCTTTTGACCTCATTAACTTCTGGTAATAGCGGCCTGCTTTTATTACCCCTTATGATGCCTATTGTCTTAAGTCATGGCTACTTTAGCAGCAAGTCTAGTCTATATGGTACAATTCCTTATATCAAAATATGCAGAATTGGTTTAAACCATCATAATATTGGGAATTATTAATTTATTGTAGTGAATTTATATATTATTGTCATTGTGACTACCTAGGTAATGTGTTCTCTTACTCCTGATAATTTGGCTGTATCATAGTTCATCCAGTCAAAACCACTTAAAGGTGGAATGTTGCATGAAATATTTGTATCATTAATAATTATGAATTTAATATAGTCACTTTAATACTTTCTCATGTCTTGATTTCATGTTTTAACCAGTTTTATACCTGCATATATATTTTTATTTTTTCAGGATGATTTATGTATGTACTGTATTTATATGTGCTTTAATAGCATGATTGTAATTTTCCTTAACCCATCATTTTTACTATTTAAATAGATTTATCCCCCTGTATCCAACAAGTCCTCCTTAAGATGTTCAATTTAAGACTTTGAATCATGTGACCAAGTAAGATCCAATAGTCAATCGGTAGTGGTTATATAATCTTTTAAGTGTTTTAATGTAATCACTCTTATGATTAAAGCAGAAATGTCGAAACATGTCAGGCGTGATTTATGCCGATTTTATCATGATGTATTAAAAGTTTGAACTTTTAATCAAGAAGAAGTGCCTGTATCTTTTTGAAATATTACATTCAGTTAATGTCAGTATATGCAACACATGTATTGTATAACATCTCTTAGGGAAACACATACAAAATAACAAATATATGTGTTATACGGTTATAAGGTAGGGCTGGTATTTTAAATACAGGTTATGTTGTATTAAAGGTTCCCAAAACCAGACCTGTTAGACATGGATCTGCCAAGGGATAAACTGCTCCCTACTTAATAAAGCTACTGTGCAGACTTGTAACTACTTGCCCAGTATGCTTGAATCTGGGCATCAAGCTGGTAGCAATCTGTTCACAGAAAAGGAAAAAAATTATATAAAACAACTCTAACAATATTCACCTTAATAGTTCTGATCAAAATCTACCCCATTATCTTACACAATGTGCACACCAGACTCACTACACTGAATGTCCTGCTGGGTATACACGCACACACACACTAGCCTCTCCTCTTCCCCACACAAAAGGCGTGATCTCATGTCAATACACTCGAGGTCCTGCTAGCCACTCCCAGCCTACTGAAGGTGTCCTTGTTTGATTTCCCCAACATACATACAAAAATAATAGAGACAGACACACTCAACTAATAAAGAGCATAAGCAGAAGAAAATAGTCTATTTGAGCTCACTATAAATAAACAGAAAAGAAGGCGCCCATAGCGTAATATCTTCCAAGTGTTAGTGGAGTATATGAAGGTGAATAAAATACACTAACATTTAAGGAAGCACTATCAAGTGCTATATGGACAGGCCATAAATTCTAGAGTAAACTGGCTAACTCTCTTCCTATAGCAACAGCAGGCAGAGATATGAGGATGTGTGGTCTTCTTCCTTGTAATAAATCAGAGAAGAACATCCATAGCGCAATATGTTTGATACATATAAAGTATAGATAAAATACCAAATCTTTTGCACTCACATTTGGTGAAATCTCTCAGTTGTGGATTGGATACAAAAAGAAACAAATAGCAGGAAATAGGCAGTATTTAAGTGTATACTGCTTGCTAAAAATGTGTATAACAATCAGTTTTGATTAAAAAATGTATTTATTATCAAAACTAAAACACAGCGATGCGTTTCTCAGTATAACACTGTTTCATCAGGCTGATGGAACAGTGTTATACTGAGAAACACGTTGCTGTGTTTTAGTTTTGATAATAAATACACTTTTTAATCAAAACTGATTTTTATACACATTTTTAGCAAGCAGTATACACTTAAATACTGCCGATTTCCTTCTTTTCTGTTTATTTATAGGTTTATCATCATAGTGAGAGGCCATCTCACTCCTGAAGAGCTGCCTGCATTTCCCTCTCCTCATTGTTTGGGATACCATTACTATACCTTTCTAATCAAAAGGAATATAAGGGACTATTTGAACATTTTTATATATATATATATACACACAAATAATGAGGAAAGAATTCGATCCGTAGGTCAAATGAGTGAGTTAAAAACAACTTTATTTGTTATCCATTAAAAAGTCCCTGGAGGGGTCCTACAGCAAAGAAACAGAGCACTGTGTACTCAAGCTGACATGTTTCGGCTGTATGCCGTAATCATAGCTTGATTGAGTGCATCAGTGCTAACCATTTAAAAGACAATGTTAATTCTGATTGGTTAAAACCTGATTACACATTTTCAATGTTAGAACTAAAGTGCTGTGTTAACCTATTCCCTACCTGATTATTTTATGCTGCTGACCGACTACTATCTTTTGTTGAAAAATTACATTCTTGTATTTGTATGTAAGTATAGATATGGGAAACTGTGATAAATTATTTGAAGACTTGGACCTAATGCACTATATAACCATCATTAAAGAGAGTGAGAAAAATTGGGTATTCTATTTTGCGTTGTTTTTAAACATTCTGTTTAGCGCATTATTTCTGTTTTATGTACTAATTATGTACCTAAGTTGTAACACTAACTGATTGAGGACCGTACCTATAGTGAATAAAATTCTTGGTGTAGTTTTTATCTATCTACTTGGAAGACCTCTGATAAGTTTCACTGGACTGGTGACTTATTATACATTATGCTTACTAATTGATATCATTATGTAAGTACATAACAGAGACACTTCTTTTTCTTCTCTAGTGATTTATTCTATTTACTGTCAAGGTACGGAAGAGTGTATATATTACACATTTATCTAAATGTTCTGTCTAACAATCAAAGCTTTTTCCCAATAGTATGTTATGTGATTTTTGGAAATTTGAAAATTTGAAGTACTTAGTGTTTGCTTAGTAATAGTGTGTGAATATGAATATAGTTCTACAATACTGTTTATTAATTTGTTACTATTGCCAATAGTTTATTAGATCATATTCAGAGTTCAAACCCCTTGGCACTCTTGTTTGGAGTTTAAAGATCCAATACATCTCTGTTTTTCCCAAAATTAGATTCCTGTCCCCACCTCTTAAAGGGGTTTTGATTCTTTCAATGGCTTGCCATCTCAGAGTGGTACTACTTTTATTGTGTGAATCTTTGAAATGTCTGACCAAGGGGGTAGTTGCCTCTCCCATTTTGATGGTAGACAAATGATTACGTATTCGGACATTAACCTCAGTTGAGGTGAGTCCTACATATTGCAGCTTACATTCCACACAGGATAGAACATATATGACATAGGAGGATGTACAGTTTAGGCAGGAGGTTATTTTAAACACTTCACCTGTGACTTCTGAACGAAATTCATTCGAGATAATGGCTTTGTCACATGGTTTACATCTGGCCCTACCACATCTGTACATCCCCCTATGCCTTAGACAAGAGCTTTCTTCTGTGCCTGTTATCCTGGGCAATTCAGAGGGTGCCAAATAATTTCCTATAGTTTTGCTTTTCCGATAAGAGCATCTGAGGCCCCTATCTACACTGTCTACAAGCCTGTCATCAGCTTTAAGTAGATGGAAGTGTTTATTTATTATACCACAGATATTCTTATAATCTGTGCTATAATCTGTTACAAATGTAACTTTTCCTTCCTGAGTGGATGGATTGAAGGATCTTAATGATCCCTGTAAGAGTGCCTTCCTATCCAGTCTGTCTACCTGTGACTTCGCTTGCTTGACAGTATATTTGGGATAGCCCCTTTGCAAGAGTCTCTTCTCAAGATCTCTGCTTTGTGCCTGATAAGTGCTCTCATCCGTGCAGTTTCTTTTTGTTCTGATGAGTTCACCTTTAGCCACTGCCAGTGGAACTTGCTTAGGATGGCAACTCTTTGCGTGAAGCAAAGTGTTTTTTGTAATCGGTTTCCGATAAGTACTTGTTCTGACTCTGCCATTTTCAGCAACTGTTAGGGTGAGGTCTAGAAAATGTATCTGACTAGTATTTGTCTCATGAGTAAATCTAAGACCTATACTGTTGTTATTCAGTTTGGTCATAAAGTCAGACATTTCATTGTCTGTACCCTGCCAGACAAACAAGAGATCATCTATGTATCGCCTATAAAAGGCGATACATAGTTTGTGATCATTTTCTTCTCCATAGATGTGGGACAGCTCCCACCAACCCATAAAAAGGTTGGCGTATGAGGGCGCAAATTTGGCCCCCATTGCTCTCCCACACCTCTGGAGAAAAAAATCCTCATTGAACCTGAAATAATTGTGATTGAGGAGAAAGTTGGTGACTCTCAGAATATACCTGATAAATGTTTCATCAAAATAGGAAAATTTCTCTAGAAAGAAGGTTATAGCTTTTAAGCCTTCTCCATGTGGAATGGAAGAGTACAGAGCCGTGACATCAATTGTCAGCCACTTAAACTGGCTTTCCCAATTGAAGTCTTCCATAAGATTCAGTAAATCTTTCGTATCTCTTATGTGGCTCTGTAAGCGGACCACAAACGGATAGAGGATTGCATAAAGCCATTGTGACAGATGCTCAAGGAGGGACCCTATGCCACTCACAATGGGCCGTCCCTGAACATCCGTCAGGCTCTTATGCACCTTTGGAAGATGGTGGAAGATGGGCACAACAGGATTCTTTACATGTTTAAATTCAGGTGCCCATCCTCCAGACCATCATCCAAAAGTGATCTCAGTTCCTTTTGAAAGGGAACGGTGGGATCCCTTGTAAGTCTCACATAATTGTTAGTATCATTGAGTTGTCGCTCTGCTTCACTAATGTAGGCACTTCTATCCTGGACTACCACCGACCCCCCTTTATCCGCTGAGCGGATAATGAGATTTTTGTTTTTCTGTAACTCTAATAGAGCTTGTTTCTCTTTGTGGGACAAATTAGCTTTGTGCTCACCTCTGTCCGTCATATGTGACAGTTGTGTGAGATCTTGTTCTATTCTGTTATAGAAAGTTTCCAGGATGGGGCCCCTAGACTGTATGGGATAGAATGTTGATTTATTCCTAAAGCCATTGAAATTCTTAACCGTGTGTGTGGGATTTTCATTTTCCCTTACAGTTGCCAAGTTTTGTAGTGTGATCACATCACAAGTTTCTGAAAAGTCTAAAAGCTGTGAATTTTCAGGGCCGTGCTGGAATGATGTTATGATCTCAGGGTCCTCAGCCCTCATCTCATTACTCCCCTGAAAGTGTTTTCTGAGGGTGAGATTTCTGATTAGTCTGTTTACATCCAGCATGGTCCTGAAAAGATCAAATGAGCAAGAAGGGGCAAAATTTAAGCCCAGACTGAGTACTTTCAATTGTGTGTGTGTCAAAGTAATTGAGGAGAGATTGATAACATTATACTCTTTTATTGGTATTCCGTTGCTCTGTTTCCTCTTTTGGGATACCTGTTCTGTTTGTGCTGACCTATTCCAGTTTTGTCCTGAGCTTGGTGAAAAACCTGCTCGAACTCCCTGCGGTCTTCCCCCACATTGGAAATATTGCTAATTATCTGTTGACTGGTACTGCCCACATACTTGGATACTGTGCCACTTTTCTGTGTGCTGTGTGGGTGGGGATTATTTTTTGGATTGCTTTTGCTCTGTTTTGCTTGTATTATCTCTGGGGCACTTTCTTGAAGTGTAACCTGCTTGTGTGTATTTTTTAGTATCCCCTTGGGTGCAATCTCCTGCTCTTCCCCACTTGAGGCTCCCATTTCTCCTCCTGACTCAAATTCACTATCTGTAGTTCTGCCTGGGCCTGTATGAGTACTGTTAGAGTTTGGTTTAATCCCTCTCCCTCTTCCTCTGTTCCTGCTCAGTGATCTCCCTCTCCTACTATTAGACCTCCCACCTTGTCTCCTATCGGTGTGACTCCATATATAAACTGATTGTGTATCATAATCAAGTTGATCTCTTTGATATTGTATATGTTTACGGTTGAGGATAATGTTTTTAGACTCCGTGAGTGCAGATCTTAAAATGCAATCGAATTTGGGATAATCTATCTCCATTCTTTTGCTATTCAATACTTGTTGCAACTCATCTATTTCTTGCCTAATATTTTCAAGCATTTTACTTTTGTAATTAATTAGCAAATTCATTAATCTTAGTGAGCATTCTGTTAATACAAAGTTCCATTTGGTAATGAATTCAGAGTCCTGTGTTTCGAATGTTGGAAACTTGCTTATCCTCAAGCCCCTTGGTATGATAAGTTTTATGTACTTTTCAAAAGTCCATATATCGAACTGGAGCTTGTGTTCCCTAACAAGTAGTTGCTCCATTCTGTCAAATAATTCACTTAATGAGTATGTGGAAATGTCCAAAGAAAATACTGTATCAAAGTCCTGGTCTCCATATCCCCTCTCAGCAGCCGGTAGTAGGGAATAAAAGTTAACTACGGACCCCTCCATTTTGTAAGTGAGCTCTTAATGTTGTACTACACAGTAATGCTGCCAGATAGCATTAAATTCAAACAACAAACATCAAAGTAGAAAGTCTGTGTTGCTACCACAAAGGCATAATATTTAAGTCCAAAAACATATGAACACTTTCTTTATGTGCTTACACTACCGTTCACTCTAAGCATAATGGAAATAATGGTGAGAGTCCATCCACCCTGTGCATTTGTCTGTGGGTCAGGTTGTGCGTTTCAGACTAAGGCTATACATCAGATGCAATATGTGTATAAGTGCTGGGGACCGGGCCCCGTGCAGCCTATGGCCGCTTGCAACTCACGATTATTGTTGTGGCCTCTCGGTCTGATGCAGCAGTCCTCCTGCCTCTCTCCTTCGGTCTCCCAACGTGCAGCTCCAGGGCTGTCTGAGACGTCTGTAGCGTAGGGAGTCCTCCGTGTCCACGTGGTAGAGTGACGTAAAATCCTTGCGCCGGATGTCTGGTACTGGCGCCGAAGTAGTTCTGTAGTGTAAGCACTGTTACCTGTATCCTTTAGGAAGAAAGTTGCCGAGCTTGGTGACCCCGGATCCTGGCCATAGATACACAAATAATGAGGAAAGAATTCGATCCGTAGGTCAAATGAGTGAGTTAAAAACAACTTTATTTGTTATCCATTAAAAAGTCCCTGGAGGGGTCCTACAGCAAAGAAACAGAGCACTGTGTACTCAAGCTGACATGTTTCGGCTGTGTGCCGTAATCATAGCTTGATTGAGTGCATCAGTGCTAACCATTTAAAAGACAATGTTAATTCTGATTGGTTAAAACATGATTACACATTTTCAATGTTAGAACTAAAGTGCTGTGTTAACCTATTCCCTACCTGATTATTTTATGCTGCTGACCGACTACTATCTTTTGTTGAAAAATTACATTCTTGTATTTGTATGTAAGTATAGATATGGGAAACTGTGATAAATTATTTGAAGACTTGGACCTAATGCACTATATAACCATCATTAAAGAGAGTGAGAAAAATTGGGTATTCTATTTTGCGTTGTTTTGATAATAAATACACTTTTTAATCAAAACTGATTTTTATACACATTTTTAGCAAGCAGTATACACTTAAATACTGCCTATTTCCTTCTTTTCTGTTTATTTATAGGTTTATCATCATAGTGAGAGGCCATCTCACTCCTGAAGAGCTGCCTGCATTTCCCTCTCCACATTGTTTGGGATACCATTACTATACCTTTCTAATCAAAAGGAATATAAGGGACTATTTGAACATTTTTATATATATAATCTTTAATATAATTTTTTATTTTTGCAAATTTCAATATATACATTTTTTATTTTATATTGTATATTTTTTTTTTTTATTTTAAATTTTTTAGTATCCTTTTTTTAATTATTGTTGGATACTGAATTTTCACACAATACTTGGCGCACCTAACAACTCTCCCTTAAAGTGGTAGTGTTTTTGTTTTTATTTGAGCTCACTATGCTTTTCATAGAGGAGGAATATCCTACAGCATATCAATCTTATCATTGACCCAAAATACCAGGTATCTCTCCTCTAAATGCAAGAAAGCGTCAAACACTAGATGTACGTTTCAGCCTCTGTGGGCTTCGTCAGTGAGGAGGAAGTTTGAGTGGACTCAGTGCAGGATTGCTTGGTAGTTTAGGCCTGTAATTTGTGGGCTGGAAAATACTTCAGGAAAGTTCTTCTGTGCAAAACACAACATTTATGCTTACATGGTAAATTAATTTCTTTCATGGTGGCGAGAGTCCACTATCAATTACTTATGGGAATTACTCTTCTCTACTACTAGGAGATTCCCAAACCCCAAGAGCTCTATCAAACCCCTCCCACATACCTCAGTCTAAAGTATAGTCAAGCAAGTGAGATACGAAAAAGGAATAAGAGCCAAAAAAGGAGCAGAGAAAAAAAAAATGTTCTGAAAAAAATCTTACCCCAAAATAACAAAGGGTTGGGTCTTGTGGACTCTTGTCACCACAAAATAAATTAATTTATCAGGTAAACATAAATTAGGTTCTCTTTCATACAGGTGGTGAGAGTTCACGATCCATTACTCATGGGAACTAATACCCAAGCTGTGGAGTCCATGAAGGAGAGGGATTTAAAAACATTTTTTTCACTGAGAAAATAAATCCACAACCCCAATGCTTTTTATTATGCACTTAAAAACAGGCATAACCATCAAACAGACAACTGCCTGATGAACCTTTCTACCAAAGGCTGCTTCAGACGAAGCAAAAACATAAAAATGGTAGAATTTAGTAAAAAAAAAAGTATAAAGAAGACCAAGTAGCTGCCTTGCAAATTTGCTCAACTGAAGCCTCATTCTTAAAAGTTCAAGAAAGAATGCTATAGAAGTAGAAGAGGCCTATCGACCTTTCCTAGGCCCAGAAAAAAAAAGAACAAACTAGAATTTTGTCTAAAATCCTTAGCAGCGTCAACATAATATTTCAATGCCCTAACAACATCCACAGAATGCAAAGATCTTTCAGAAGCATTCTTAGAATTAGGACATAAAGCAGGAGCAACAATCTCTCTACCAAAGTTACCTGAAGAAACAACCTTAGGCCAAAAATTAAATGTTGTCTGTAAAATAGCCTTATTTTGATGAAAAATCAAATAAGGAGGCTCACAAGAAAGAGCAGACACTTCAGAAACTCTTCTTGCAGTGGGTATAACCAAAAGAACAACACTTTCCAAGAAAGTAGTTAATATCCAATTTATGCATAGGTTCAAAAGGAAGAACCTGCAAAACCCCCAGCACTAGGTTACGATTCCATGGAGGAGAAATAGGCTTGATAACAGGTTTAATACGGACCAAAGCCTGAACAAAACAATTAACATCAGGAAGATTAGCAATCTTTCTGTGGAACCAAGCTGAAAGAATTGAAATCTGCCCTTTCAAAGAACTGGCAGACAGTCCCATATCTAGGCTATTCTGCAAAAACTGAAGAATCCTAGGAATTCTAAAAGAATGCCAGGAAAAACAATGATTAATACACCAAGAAATGACTTTTCTAGCCTTATCTTTGAATTCACTCTGGGAAGAAGGACCAGAGGAGGAAACGGATAAGCAGGCTGAAATGACCAAGGAACTATTAGAGCATCCTCTACCTCTGCCTGAGGATCCCTAGACCTCTCCAGGAACCTGGGAAGTTTGTTGTTTAAACAAGTGGCCATCAGATCTACTTCTGGGAGATCCCAAAGTTCCACAATCTGATTGAACACATCCTGGTGAAGAGACCACTCCCATGGATGTAGAGACTGACGACTGAGAAAGTCTGTCTCCCAATTGTTCACTCCTGGGATGTGAATTGCAGAGACTAGAATTGGCTTCTGCCCAAGAGAGAATCCAAGACACTTCCATCATATCCAGGAAACTGCGAGTTCCCCCTGATTTTTGGCATAAGCTACTGCTGTGACATTGTCTGTCTGGAAACAGAGATAAGCCTTCCTTTTCAACAGAGGCCAAGCTTGAAGGGCCCTGAAAATTGCACGTAGTTCCAGAACATTGATTAGCAACCTTGCCTCCTGAGGATCCCAAACCACCTCTGCTGTCAGATACCCCCAAACAGCTCCCCAACCTGAAAGACTTGATTCTGTAGTAATCACGGTCCAGGTAGGATGAGCCAAAGAAGCACCCTGCATAATAAACTGATGATCCAGCCACCAAGTTAGAGACGGACTTGAACTGGGATCCAAAATATCTTTTGAGACAGCAGAGTATAATCCCTGCACCATTGATGCAGCATTAAATGCTGTAAGAGGCCTCATGTGAAATCGAGCAAATGGAATTGCCTCTGCAATCATGAGACCTAGTACTTCAATACACAGAGCCACTGAAGGGAATGAATGAGACTGAAGGTTTAGACAAGCTGACACCAATCTTAACCATTTTTGCTCTGTAAGAGAAAGACTCATGGACACTGAGTCTATTTGGAAACCCAGGAAAATAACCTTTGTCTGAGGAACCTTTGTAAAATTGATCCTCCAACCATGCTTTTGAAGAAACAACAAGAGTTAGTTGTTGTGAAATTCTGCTAAAAGAAAAGAGGGAGCTTGAACCAAGATATTGTCCAGGTAAAGAAATACTGCAATACCCTGAGCCCTGATTATAGACAAAATGGTAAATATTTTTGAAACTATAGCCAGACCAAATGGAAGAGCAACAAACAAAGTGCTTGTCCAGAAAGGCAAACCAGAAAAACTCAGAAACTGGCAATGCTCTCTGTGATTTGGAATTAACTGACCTTGCTGAACAAAAAGGCAGAATAGTTCTGAGTTTCCATTCTGAAAGTTGGAATCCTTACAAACTTGTTCAGATTCTTTAGATCCAGAACTGGTCTGAAAGTACCATCCTTCTTTGGAAGAATGAAGAGTTTTGAATAAAATCCCATCCCCTGTTCCTGCAAAGAAACGTGAACAATCACTCCCATAGCTTCAAGATCTGAGGCAGATTGAAATAAAGCTTGAGCTTTACGGGATTCCTTAGAACATTGGACATAAAAAAAACCGTCGTCTGAGGCCTTGTTCTGAATCCAACTCGACCTGATGAACAATATTCTGAACTCATGGATCTGGGACAGATTGAAACAAAGCTTCCTGAAAGAGGTTTTATTTGCCCCTACCATAACTTCTGGGTTGAGGGCCGCACCTTCATGCAGTTTTAGAAGAAGGGACAGATTTATTACCCTGTTAAGACTTGTTCCAGTTAGCATTAGACTGAACTGGAGGTGCCTGGCTTTTGAACAGAGGAGTCAGTTTTCTGTTCTTCATTCTGACGAAAGGAACGGAAATGATTAGAAGTTTTTGAATTAACCTTTAGACTTTCTGTCTTGAGGAAGAAAAGCTCATTTACCTCCAGTAATAGTAGAAATAATAGAATCTAAATAAGAACCAAATAACTTCTGTCCCTGAAAGGAAAGAGACACTCTAGATTTAGACACCATATCAGCAGACCAGGATTTAAGCCACAAGGCCCTCCTGGCAAGAATTGCTAAAGACATGCTTTTGACATTAATCCTCATAATATCAAACACAGCCTCACAAATAAAAGAACTGGGACTTTGATGCAAACCAAATATATTTGTACTAACAGGGTCATCAGAAAACTGCTCTGAAAGACTAGACAACCAGTGGGTAGAAACAGCAGCCACATCAGCAACATAAATAGCTGGTCTGAGAATAAAACCTTCATGTAAAAAGGCCCTTATATGAGCAGATTCTAACTTTCCATTTAATAGGTCCTTAAAAGAAGTACTGTCTGTTAAAGGAATAGTAGTGCCTTTTGCCAGAGTGGAAATGGCTCCATCCACATTGGGAACTGTTTCCCATAACTCTAGATTAGCAGCAGGAGGATATAACCTTTTAAACCTTGCAGAAGGATTAAAATACACACCTGGCTTAGATTATTTCCTAGCAATCATGCCAGAGGCAGCATCAGGCCCAGGGAAAACCTCAAGGAGATTAACAACAGTTCTATAAACTGAATTTAAATGATTACAAAAGGTTTATCATCAGACGTTTTAGGATCTTTAACCCCTAAAGTAATTAAGACCTCTTTTAAAAGAGAATGAATATGTTCAACTTTAAACAAAAAGAGAAAATATCAGGTTCCACTTAAGATTAGGAATCCTCATCCCTAGAGGAAACTTCACTATCTGAAGATACAACAGTATTCCTGGGTTCAGGGCAAATAGGACTTGTAGAAGGTAAAATATGAACTGACCTTTTACGCTTATTTGAAGGCGGGAGAGCAGCCAACGCCTCAGAGACTGCAGCCTTGATGAAAGTTTTTATGGCAGGAGGCATCATTTCAGCATTAACCTGTAATGAACAAAGAGTAGGTGCATTAGTACCCAAAGAAACAGCATTAGATTGCTCTGAAAGCATCAACAAATCTAAAAAAATGAGCCACATAAATGAGCTGAAAAGGACACTTCATTTTTTTACAATAAACACACCTAATTAATGTTAAAAAGGCGTTTAGGAGACTCAGCTTCTTGGGTAGATTTAGGGACAGAATCCTGCTGCTCCATTATAGCATATGGCAAAGCAATGCAATAAACACCCTTAAAAAAAAAAAAAAAAAAAAAACTCTTGAGGAATGGAAACCATTTATCCCCACCTAAGTAGCCTTTACAGGAACAATAAGCGCTAAGCCAAACTGAAAAGAACAAGAACACGAGAAAATAACATTACCTCCAAACACGCGCCAAACAACTGACAGTTTAAATGAGATTGAGAGCACCAAAAACCAAACGCGGGCATAACCGAGCAAACATTCACTTATCCAATGTGCGGAAAAACTAAAGGGGCGTGCAATAACTTGACAAGCAAATCCGGTACTCAAAAAAAACTGTATCTCAAGAGAATAAGGGACCTGCACAATCCCGATGCAGGAAAAACTAAATACAAAAAAAAAACGATCAAACAACAAAAAAAAAAAAAACGCTGCACACAAAAGCAAGAGAATAGTGAAAGATCTGTCCCAGAGACATATATGTAAAAACATATATAGATAAACTTTTAAAATGAAAAAGTGCTCATAATATATAGCTAAATGAGTGTCTATACGTTTCTTAAAAAAAATTATTAAAAAAAAATTATATATATATATATATTTACCAATAGGCATTCATCCACTAGCAATCAAGTAGCAGACAGCCAAACAAACACTGTAACCTATCAGCAGAGATTATGCAGAAGACACATCCCTGGGACAGATTACAAAAGTTTTATTAAATATTTCCCATGAGGTGAAAACACAAACATAAACCATACCCCAAATACATCCCTCTGACAAGCACTGTACTCTGAGGGGAACCGGCCTCAACAGACTGAAAACCCCTTTTTCTGAAGAATCACATGCACATCTTCATTCTTCAACCACCTCCAGCGGAGGCAAAGTAAAGACTAAGGTATGTGTGAGGTGAGAGGGGTCTTATATAACTCTTGGAGTTTGGGAATCTTTGCCTCCTCCTAGTGGTAGAGAAGAGTAATTCCCATGAGTAATGGATAGTGGACTGTCACCAACTGTATGAAAGAAAGCACAATTAGGTTTAAAGAGGTGGCTCCCAGGCAGAGACCCTCCAAAGAACAAAATCTACTGAGTCATTGTTGATTCCTGGTTGAGGTCTTCTATGTCACTCGCTATTATAATCAGTGGAGCAGCTTTTATCTTGTAACCGCTCACTTCTCAGAACAGAGTGTAAGTTAAACTGTGAAACATAAGCAGCATCACAAACACACCTTCAAAACAAATTAATTAAAATAAATTTTTTAAAAAAATCTATAAAATAAAGTCTATTCGAACCTTTGAAAATGAAAATGGGAAAAAAAACAAAAAAAAAAAACAACCAGTTTTCAAATAGGGAGAGACAGGATACTTCACACAATTGTACCTTTATGAATTCTATTTGCTGTAGGTGAAAAATCCCCCACAATGCTCATGACCAGTCTCAACAAGACACGTTTCATTCTATCCAGTGAAACTTTTTTTTTACCATAACAAATAGAAGTCAATAATTTACAAACATTTACTTAACCAGTTTATCAAATGAGTTTGTTATCATTATTGATTTTCATGTTGCTAACAGCACTCATTTGATGTCAATGATGTAAAGATATCATAGATTGGGCACCTCACACAACTATACATGTTAACAGCAGGACAACACTTACTAACAAAACACTGGAAGAGATTATGGGAAGTGAGCTTCAATTAATTACAGACATGATCTCATCTTGGTGGTGAGGCCTATTGGCACCCTCCCACTCACATTCATTTGTATGACATCTGTCTAACACTCCAGGCAACACAAAGATAAACAACATGCACAAAACTATTTTCCAGTGTGACTCTAGCAGTTTAGACTTAACCACCGCTAAAAACAGTCAGTCTTCCTTTTTTACACACTTCAATCTTTCGCCCTCCCATACTCAGTGCTCACAACCCCTGCACATCACAAAAACACAAACATATACTTCTCTTATATTCATGTCAGGTGCACAAAGGATGTGTGCATGTAGGGATACGGGCCTATATTTATGTTATCTCCTTTGATACTAAAAATGAAAGAAGATTGAAGCACAAATGTATGTACGAGTATGTTCTAAAGTAAAGAACAATATTCAGATCTGTATTTTTCTCTATGCTGTCATGGGGGTCCAGAAGAGTTTTATAACGCACCTTCATCAGCCTTGAGAAGTGACAAAACACTAGATCTATTATCTTTATTACTATCATTTAATTTAAGACAAGAATGTTGCAATAAAGCAAGTAAGTAAAGTAAAAGTGTAACAGCTGCTAATTTGAAACCTACAGTGCTGTTTACAGTGCCTACTAAATATCTCATTTTATTTGCTTTTATATTTAAAGTATTATTCAGATTTTATCTTCATGTTATATGAAACATGAGAAAAGTACATTATAAGACAAGGTCAGTTTCTCACTTGTGCATGGTAAAATAAGGAGGTATGACCACATATCAGAAGAATCTAAACCTGCGTCCCATATACAACACTGCCCATATTCTATATGATCCTCTGGGCCTTCTACAAAAATGTCTAACATATGCAAGTCTTGGTCTCCCATCACCCTCCAATCATCAAGCACAGGAAGTAAAAACCCCACACAATATAGAAAAGAAAAAAAGATGGGCTATCCACATTGATACTAGGTGTAAAGTTCATAAATATGACTTGCCCATTGGATTTGGACCTAAACAGCACTGCCCTGAGCGATGGTGACCCAACTGACCTAGATAGCATTACCACAGCATCAAGAGGTACCACAAAAATGTTTTTTGGAACATCAGGAATATCTACAAAACAGGCGAAATTTTGGGTTTATTCACCGTTAAAGAGACAGTCTAGTCCAAATTTTTTTTTTCATGATTCAGATAGAGCATGTAATTTTAAATAACTTTCCAATGTACTTTTATCACCAATTTTGCTTTGTTCTTTTGGTATTCTTAGTTGAAAGCTAAACCTAGGAGGTTCATATGCTAATATCTTAGACCTTGAGGGCCGCTTCTAAACTACATGCATTTTGATTGTTTTTCACCACTAGGGGGCATTAGTTCATGTGTTTCATATAGATAACATTGAGCTCATGCTCGTGAATTTACCATGGAGACAGCTCTGATTGGCTAAAATACAAGTCTGTCAAAAGAACTGAAATAAGGGGGCAGTCTGCTGAGGCTTAGATAAAAGGTAATCACAGAGGTAAAACGTGTATAATTATAACTGTTGGTTATGCAAAACTGGGGAATTGGTAATTAAGGGATTATCTATCTTTTAAAACAAAAATTCTGGTGTTGACTGTCCCTTTAATCATGCCATACTAATTAACACCAAACCAGTGCATAAATACATAGAATTATTTATAAACAAATTGCAAATGATTCCAAACCACCATATACCCTTACGAAAATTACTGTAGTGATATTACACTGCCACCTAGTGGCTAAAAATCATTATTTCACTTAGAAATGTATATATACAAAAGTATGTATCAACATGTAACAAAGGAGATACTGCATAGATTGACCAAGTAGGAAGAGATACATTAGTAACATATAATATCATTGTTAACCACAATTTCTATATTTTAACCCTGACTTAGGATGTAAAAAATATATTTGCCTCTAATCAATGAGTTACAATTCCCACAATTAACACAGGGGGAATAGTAATTCAATGATTAGAGGCAGAGATATTTTGTACATCCTAGGTCAGGGTTAAAATATAGGATTAATGATTCCTATACATGCAATTCTGTCTATATAGGAGAGACGACAAGGAGGTTGCGTGATAGGATTAATGAACACAGGTCAAACATAAGACGTGGCAATAAAGAAGACCCTGCTTATTCACACTTTCTGAAAAGTGGTCATAATATCAGTCAGTTGTGTTGACAAATTATAGATGGAGTGAAGAAACCAAGAAGGGGATGAGATTGGGAAACTATGCTCAAGCAGAGCAAATTATTTTGCATCTGTAAATTAGATAAAAAGATTTCTCTATGTATTAATAAAACAGTTTTTGGCCTATAGTGTTAAAAAAAATACAAATTGTGGTCAACAATGATATAATATTTTACTAATGTATCTTTTACTACTTGATCAATCTATGCAGCAGTATTTACTCTGTTACATGTTGATAAATACTTTTGTAAATATACATTTCTAAGTGAAATAATTAATTTTAGGCAATATGTGGCAGTGTAATATTACTACAGTGTTTTTTTAGTAAGTGATATGGTTTGGAACCATTTGCAATTTGTTTATAAATAGCTGTGTATTTAAGCACTGGTTTGATATTAATTAGTATGGCATAATTAAGGGTGAATAAACCCGAAACGTTGCGTTTTGTGGATCCTGATGTTCCAATAAACAATTTAGTGATGCCTCTTGAAGCTGTGGGGACTATTTTGGACTTTATAATATATTGGGGATTGCCGTTGCACAAGAACTAAAGAGTTGGTAAGGTGCTGTATATATCTGTAAGTTTATGCTAGACAGCATTACCCACAGTTCATGAAAAATAAATTCTCAAGGTTCTCGGACGTGAAAGTAAACACTAATGTTTAATTTCGATCTGCTCTTACCACACTATTCATTGTGTATTTCCCTTTATCTTATTTTCACATTTGTTATGTGTCTTTTTTGCTCTTCCCAGCTACAAGAACATAGACATATTGCTTGCTCAGTCTATATACTATTAAAGCTCATTATGCAAATCCTTTGTTCTGATCTACAGATCTAGTAAATATATCCATGCCTCTTGTACTCAGTTATACTTACATATAAAGTTTTATCTCACACAGATACCTGGTTTCAGCTCTTGCTCACAGATATTTTCCCATCTCACTCACTCCATTGCCCATTACTCTGTATATGCTTAATATACACTCCCCTGACATTGCTCACATATAGTCCCATATACACTCCCCTGACATTGCTCACATAGTCACATATACACTCCCCTGACATTGCTCACATATAGTCCCATATACACTCCCTGACATTGCTCAGATATAGTCCAATATACACTCCCCTGACATTGCTCACATATAGTCCAATATACACTCCCCTGACATTGCTCACATATAGTCACATATACACTCCCCTGACATTGCTCCCATATACACACCCCTGACTTTGCTCCCATATACACACCCCTGACATTGCTCACATATAGTCCCATATACACACCCCTGACATTGCTCACATATAGTCCCATATACACTCCCCTGACATTGCTCACATATAGTCCCATATACACTCCCTGACATTGCTCACATATAGTCCCATATACACTCCCTGACATTGCTCACATATAGTCCTATATACACTCCCCTGACATTGCTCACATATAGTCCCATATACACTCCCCTGACATTGCTCACATATACACTCCCCTGACATTGCTCACATATAGTCCCATATACACTCTGCTGACATTGCACACATATAGTCACATATACACGGCCATGACATTGCTCACATATTGTCCCATATACACTCCCCTGACATTGCTCACATATAGTCCCATATACACTCCCCTGACATTGCTCACATATTGTCCCATATACACTCCCCTGACATTGCTCACATATAGTCCCATATACACGGCCATGACATTGCTCACATATAGTCCCATATACACTCCCCTGACATTGCTCACATATAGTCCCATATACACGGCCATGACATTGCTCACATATAGTCCCATATACACGGCCATGACATTGCTCACATATAGTCCCATATACACGGCCATGACATTGCTCACATATAGTCCCATATACACAGCCATGACATTGCTCACATATAGTCCCATATACACTCCCCTGATATTGCTCACATATAGTCACATATACACTCCGCTGACATTGCTCACATATAGTCACATATACACTCCCTGACATTGCTCACATATAGTCACATGTACACTCCCCTGACATTCCTCACATATAGTCACATGTACACTCCCCTGACATTACTCACATATACACTCCCCTGACATTGCTCACATATAGTCCCATATACACTCCCCTGACATTGCTCGCATATAGTCACATGTACACTCCCCTGACATTCCTCGCATATAGTCACATGTACACTCCCCTGACATTCCTCGCATATAGTCACATGTACACTCCAATGACATTGCTCACTGTTGTACAGCTGAAAATTCTAAGCCAGCTGCATCTCTTCTCCATCCACTGCAGATGTTCCTCACTCTATCCATAGAGTTTCTTATCCGTGAAATTAGACTCGTTACCAACAGATCACGATTTACTTCTGTATTTATGGGTATTCCAGGGGGAATAGTCTCATCTGGGGCATTTAGTTCTTTGTTTATCGATCTCATGGGAGGAACATACAATTTGGTGGCCCTAATTACTTCAGAATCCCTAGGCTGAATATTCTGCATATTAGTTTGTTCTACTTCTGGCTCCAAAGTCTGACTATCCAGACTAGCATCGATTATATCAGGATTAATTATTAGTATAGTCATTTTGGTGGCCTGTCTGACTCCCTCCTGGTCTTTCACCCGTGCTTTCATTATGACCCTCCTTTCCTCATGAACAGTCTTCTCCTCCAATAGCTGGTCATCTTCATTTTCTGATGCATTACCATCACCAAATCTGTTATCCTCATATTCCGGTGTGTCTCCCTCACCATCCTGGTCCTCCTCAAATTCCTTGGTGACATCTGTACAGCTCTGGCCATCTTTATATATCTGCATGACACCTTTACTATTCCGATCATCTTTCAATTTCTGGTTGTCTCTTTCACTATCTTGGTCATTGTTATTTTCCTCTTCATCAGTGTCATCTTCATTGAATCTTTCATTACTCTCTTCTTGATCCATCTCCTCATCCTCACTCTGATCATTGTCTTCTTCATCTTGGTCATTACTGTTCTCTTCCTCACACTGGTCATCTTCCTCTTCCATTGCACTTTCAGAGTCCCGTTCCCTGCAAATAAAATAAATAGAATATGCTTTGATTGCCATCTCTGTAGCTGTAGGCTATCTATCTATCTGCCACTCCATATTACTTGCACGCAAATGACACAAATCTTGATAAACATGTGTGTATGCACTTACCTAGAGCTATGGGTGATGGACAAGGAAGACTCAGAAACAGAGCTCACTGTAACAAGAGGACAAGAGTTAGCTACAACATGCTCACAAAGAGACCTGCTTGGTATTGAAACAGTTTAAGGCGGGCTAACCAAACTATAGTATAACACAGTTTATTTAAAGCATGCACATATGTTGTAGCTCCCTAAATATTGTGAACTCTTGTTCTGACAGTCTATAATGCCAACAAGCTAAGCTTTATACTAAGAAACCAACTCAGAATGAGGCATAATCTTGACTGCAAAATGTGTCACATAATCAGCTATGCAATGAATGCTACTACCTATGTGCTTATGTAGCACATAATCACACAGGCCCTGTAACTCTGCAACACTAGATCATAAGTTTATAGAGGGCTGCCAACTCCTTTTGCATCAGGTTTAATAAGAGATCATATTCTTTGTGCCCCTTGTCCAGCACAGCAGACGATGGGCTTGATTATGCGTGGAGTAGTATGTTGCACCAACTTGCACGCGTGTTAACTCCGCTAGATGAAGGCTTTTGCAAACGTTGGGTAGTGTGTGTATTACAAGATGAAAGGGAAAATGTTTTGTATGAGTGTTAACCTTACGTGCACAAAACACAAAACATGTTAATGTATTCCTCTATATAATTCTTTTGATATAATAAAGTATTAAAACTTTTTTTTAAATTTAAAAGAGTGCTGAAATCCCTCGCTTTAATAAGGGTCTAATATACCCTATATTTTCTTTTAATAGAGGGTCTGCACCACTATTTACTATAACATAATATGGGGTCGATTTATCAAAGGCTTTCTCCAGCCTTTGAGCCCCTACAGCTGCAGGTTCTCACACAAGAACATGCACACCATATTTAACAAGCAGCGGTCACCAGATCTCTGCTTTGCAAACCTCGCCACCTTTTGTTTGGCGAAATTCAATCTCACCGGTCTTTTTCAACCGGGGAGAGTGACAGCTCCTGCCCGCACGTGATTTGCTGTGCGCACGCAGGGGCGGGATAGCATGCAAGCACAAAATAGTGCTCGTGTGCAATGCTGAATTCCTCCAGGAGAATTCAGACCGCTTCAGTTTGATAAATCGCCCCCTATATCTTTTCAGACTCTCTCTCTACCCCAAAAACTGTTATTTATATACACAGGTATATATATATATATATATATATATATATATATATATATATATACACACAGATATATACACACACACAGTATGTATATATATATATATATATATATATATATATATATATATATATATATATATATATATGCTCAAAAAACAAAGTATTGCAGTATGCAGTGATACCTTTTTTATTGGACTAACATAATATTTAAAAGACAAGCTTTCAAGAGTTTTCCTCTCTTCCTCAGGTCTGAAGCAATACTGATCATTCTGATATAGATACACATCACATACAACAAATGGAAGGGAGGAAGGGGGGTGAGAGGGGGGGTCATAAAAGCAGAGAATGTGTCTGAAGGAGAAAATAGCTGAGAATAGCCAGAAAGAATAAATAAACAGAGGAGAGTAAATAGGTCAGATGAGAGGAAAAACAAAAGGAAAAAGAAACCAATATAGGACAATAAGATGAGAGATTATAGAAAGTTATGGTAGTGTGTGAGAAAGCCAGAGTCTACATTAAGTCCTTCATTTCTGGTATTGAAATGTGTGATCATTTTCATCTCAAACGTCTTTCGTTCATGAGAGTCTTTGAAATTCCCTTTAAGAATTTTAATCCTGAGGTTAAGGATGGAGTGACCAGTCTGGGTGAAGTGATGACCAACAGGGGTACAATATTCATTTTCCTTGTGGTTTTTGATCGAGTCTCTGTGTAGATTCATTCTGAGATGCAGCTTTAGGCCAGTTTCTCCAATGTAGCAACCTCTGTCACACGCTGTACACTGTATTATGTACACCACATTAGCAGATGAGCACGAATAGGATCCCTTAATATTGTATGACGCGTTGTTGTGTCTGGCTGTGTTGTTGTCACATATATGTTGACACAGTTTGCAGAGTGATTTGTTGCATCGTGCAGTGCCATTCTGTGTGCGCTTCTGTTCTGTGGTTAATTTGCTGAGGACCAATCTCTGTCTCAGGTTAGGCGGTTGTTTGAATGCTAGTATGGGGGGTTCAGGAAATATTTTTTTGAGTGTGGGGTCCTCTGAAATTAGTGGTTGTAGATCTTTAATAATTTTGCGCACTCCTTCCAGAGTAGGGTTGTAAGTGACTACTAGAGGGGTTCTTGTTTTGTTTTCCTTTTCTTTGTATTGTAGGAGTCTTTCCCGTGGTGTTTTTAGGGCAGATTTGATTTTTTTTAGATATTGTCCTTTCCTTGTAGCCCTTTTGCCTAAATGACTGACAGTGTACTGAGGTGGTGATCTCTGTCTTTTGTGTCAGAGCAAATGCGGTGATATCTGATAGCTTGGCTGTAGATGATACCTTGTTTGGTGTGATTGGGATGGAAGCTGGAATTGTGGAGGTAGCTGTACCTGTCTGTGGGTTTTCTGTATATAGATGAATGAAGGATGCCATTGGTGACAGTTATTGTGCAGTCCAAGAAGTTCACACTATGATTTGAAAAGTCCATTTTAAGGTTTATTGACGGGTGAAATGAATTAAATGATTTGTGGAAATCTAAGAGGCTTTCTTCTCCTTCTGTCCATATTATGAAAATATCATCGATGTAACGATAATATGTATACGGTTTGTGGGGCTGAGTACATAAGAATCTGTATTCTAGGTACGCCATGAAAAGATTGGCGTATTGTGGTGACATTTTTGTGCCCATCGCTGTCCCTGTCATTTGTAGGTAGTAATTGTTGTTAAAACGGAAATAGTTGTGTGTGAGTATGAATTCTATAAGCTGGGCAATAGTTGCACTATCATATTTGTGTGTTTGGTGGGATGAGAGAAATTTACTGCAGGCCTCAATACCATCCTTATGCGGGATGTTGCTGTATAAGGATTCCACATCCATAGTAACTAGTATAGTGTTTCTAGGTAGTTCATTTATCTGGTTGAGTTTATTAAGGAAGTCTGTAGTGTCCTGTATAAAGCTATCAGTCTTAATAACAAGAGGCTTAAGAATGTTTTCTATTAGGCCAGATATTTGTTCAGTAAGTGTTCCCATACCTGTTATAATGGGGCGTCCTGGGTTTCCTGGCTTGTGGATTTTGGGTAGCATGTAGAAGGTACCCATCTGAGGATTGGAAGGTACCAGATTTTCTAATTCTTGCTGTAGGTGTTTAGGAAATGTTTTGATAAGTTTTGTGAGTTTAGCTGAATATTCCTTGGTGGGGTCCGTGTCCAGTTTTTTGTAGTAGTTTACATCAGACAACTGTCTGTAACCTTCTGTAGTGTAGTCCTGGGTATTCATGATAACTACTGATCCACCCTTGTCCGCCGGCTTTATGATGATATTATTATTCATCAAGTTTTTCAAGGCATTTCTTTCCATATGTGAGAGGTTGTAAGCGATTTTCTTCTCTTGTGTGGTGACTAGGGATGCCACTCTCAGGCAAAAACTTTCAATGTAACTGTCCAATTTGATGTTACGTCCTGCTGTCGGTGTAAAATCTTTGTTCTTTTTCCTACCATTATTATCCTGTTTGAGAGTCGTGTTTTTTTTGGCATAAAAGAATTCCTTAAGTCTCAATCTTCTGAAAAAGTCTTCCAAGTCTGAATATAACTGGATGTGATCAAGATTTGTGTTAGGACAGAATGTTAGCCCCTTGGATAAGACTGATTTTTCAGGTATTGAAAGGTGATGATTAGAGAGGTTTACAATCCCAGTATTGTCCGTGAATTGTTTTTGGCAGTTAGCAGGCTCAGTTTGGTTTGGGTCATTGGTAGTTCTGGTTGGAGTAAGCTGTTTTTCAATGGAGCAATCAGTTGAACTTTCATTAGGGCTTTCTTTGTGCTGTTTGAGCTCAGCCAGTTTCTTATTCTTTTTCCTGATGAGATTATGTTGTTGTTTCCTGTAGAAGTAATCCATTTCTAATTCCATTGCTTTGGTTTCAGGTGTAACCTGTTTAAGATCTTGAAATAAGGACTGCTTATGACAGAGTATTTTTTGTTTTCTGTCATATAGTTGGTGAATTAGGTTGTTGCGTAGTTTCTCACTAGTCTGTCTGCAGAGATTCTCAGCATATGGTGACACTACCATAACTTTCTATAATCTCTCATCTTATTGTCCTATATTGGTTTCTTTTTCCTTTTTGTTTTTCCTCTCATCTGACCTATTTACTCTCCTCTGTTTATTTATTCTTTCTGGCTATTCTCAGCTATTTTCTCCTTCAGACACACACACAAACAAAAAGGTATTGGTGCACCTCCATTTTCAAAAGCACAACATATTTTTTTAACTTCTGCAAAGAAATGCCTGCAAACAACTATTCTTTTTAAATAAAATTGGGATCTTAGTCACACAATATGGCCATATTTTGAGGGCTGAATCATTCCTGCTTTAACTCCTCATAATAGAATGAGACTCCCTGGCTTAATATACACAACTCTGTTACACTGTCATGAGCACACCTGAACTTGGGTGGGGTGCTTAAACAAATGGGAGATGGTCAGTCTCCCTAATAAAATACAAATATGATATGGTCATTTAGCACACCTTACAAGAAGTTTACATACACCTCTTTTGAAAGTGCTGCCACTATGACCCAGTAATTATACAAACAAAAAGGTATTGGCGCACATCCATTTTCAAAAGCACAACATATTTGTTAAACTGCTGCAAAGAAGGACCAGTCTATATTGGGACACCTTGTAAGTGGTGACTGGCTAAGAAAAATATGGCCATATTGTGTGACTAAGATCCCAATTGTATTTAAAACGAATAGTTGTTTGCAGGCATTTCTTTGCAGCAGTTTAAAAAATATGTTGTGCTTTTGAAAATGGAGGTGCGCCAATACCTTTTTATAGGTATATATCTATCTCAGTCATTGGTGGTACAGCACTCCCAGTAACAATTGAAATACCTTCTGCCCAGGGTATACTTTAGATAAATGTATACAGTTCATGAAAGAAAAAAGGCACTCACCGGGTCTTGAATTAATTTTCTATATATTAATAGTGATGTCGCGAACTTAAAAATTTCGGTTCGCGAATGGCGGACTCGAACTTCCGGTATTGTTCGCGAACCCGCAAACCGCCATTGACTTCAATAGGCAGGCAAACTTTAAAACCTACAAGGACTCTTTCTGTCCACAATAGTGATGGAAAAGTTGTTTCAAGGGGACTAACACCTGGACTGTGGCATGCTGGAGGGGGATCCCTGGCAAAACTCCCATGGAAAATTACATAGTTTATGCAGAGTCTACTTTTAACCCATAAAGGGCCTAAATCACCTAACATTCCCAAATTGTTTGCAATAACGTGCTTTAAAACATCAGTTATAATGTCGTATCTATCAGGTAGTGTAAGGGTTACGGCCGCTTCACAGTGACAGAGCAAACTCCAAGTGTAACGCACCGCAATCAACCGCAAACAGTCCACTTGCACAACCACGAGATAGATACATAGATTACATAGCTCAATCAATGCAATATACATATGATCGATACACTGTACATAGATCAATACATGCAATATACATTTGATAGATACAAATGTTATCGAATCAAAGATGCAATATACATTTTATAGATACGAATGACATCAACCAAAATATGTAATATACATTTTATAGATACGAATTACATCGATCAATAGATGCAATCTACATTTGATCGATACGTTTGATAGTTCGATCAATTTGATAGATAAATAAATCAATTTGAAATATATATAATTTCCCTGACAGAGTATAACAATAAGACATGCGGTCTGTGACCTGTGGTGTGTTAAGTAGTACTATTCTTAACATTTTTCTACAACCTGTTACTCCCCCTATCGGGGGAGGTCTATATGGCCTTCATTTTTGGAACCGGGAGATGGAAGAAGATGATTGTTCTGTCCTCCTGCTTCAAATTTGTCAAAAACACAAGTGGCTGTCTCAAAACAGTCCGGACAGAAGATAGATCGATAGATAGGATAGATATACATAGATTTATAGTTAGATAGAATCGATAGAAGAGAAATAGATTTGTTAGATATATAATTACCCTGATAAAGTATAATCATTAAACATGCGGTCTTGGACCCATGGTAACTCTGTTGTGTTAAGTAGTACTATTCTTAGCACTTTCAGCCCTGTAACTTCCCCTATTCGTGAAGGTCTATATGGCGGTTATGATTACCCTGACAAAGTATAACAACAAGACACACGGTCTGGGACCCATGGTAATTTTGTTGTGTTAAGTAAAACTTTTCTTATCACTTGAATCCCTCTTACCCACCCTTTTGTTGGAACTCTATATGGCCTGCATGATTAGCCTGACAAAGTATAATAAGAAAACATCTGGTCTGGGACCCATGGTAACTAGGTTGTGTTTAAGTAGTACTATTCTTAGAACTGTAATCCCTGTTACTCCCCCTATCAAGGGAGGTCTATATGGCCTGCATGATTACCCTGACAAAGTATAACAACAAGACACACGGTGTTAGACCCATGGTAACTAGCTTGTGTTAAGTAGTACTGTTAGCATTTTAATACCTGTTACTCACCCTATCGGGGGAGGTCTATATGGCCTGCATGATTACCCTTACAAAATAGAACAACAAGACATGCGGTCTGGCACCCATGGTAACTAGGTTGTGTAAAGTACTACTCTTCTTAGCATTTTAATACCTGTTACTCACCCTATTGGGGGAGGTCTATATGGCCTGCATGATTACCCTAACAAAATATAATAAGACATATGCTCTGGGACCCATGGTAACTTTGTGTTAAGTAGTACTGTTCTTAGCATTTCAATACCTGTTACTCACCCTATTGGGGGAGGTCTATATGGCCTGCATGATTACCCTTACAAAATATAATAACAAAACATATGCTCTGGGACCCATGGTAACTAGGTTGTGTTAAGTAGTACTGTTCTTAGCAGTTTAATACCTGTTACAACACCGAATGGTGGCAGGTCTATCTGGCCTTCATGATTAGCCGCACCCAAACCCAAAAAAAAGCCAAGCGGTCTTGGACTAACACCCATGGCTAACTCGGTTGTTTCAATTAGTACTATTCTTAGCACTTTAATCCCTGTTACTTCCAGGCCTCTCGGGGGTGGTCTACATGGCCATCATGATTAGCCTAACCAAATACTACAATCCAACCTTGGCTCAGTCTTCATAAGGCCCTTCATTGGCTGTATTTTGGTAGTACTGTTCTTAATAGTTTAATACCTGATACAACACCGAATGGTGGCAGCTCTATATGGCCTGCATGATTAGCCGCACCCAAACAAAAAAAAAAAGCCAGGCGGTCTTGGATTAACACCCATGGCTAACTCGGTTGTTTCAAGTAGTACTATTCTTAGCACTTTCATCTCATCCCTGTTACTTCCAGGCCTCTCGGTGGTAGTCTACGTGGCCATCATGATTAGCCTAACCAAATACTACAATCCAACCTTGGCTCAGTCTTCATAATGCCCTTCATTGGCTGTATTTTGGTAGTACTGTTCTTAATAGTTTAATACCTGATACAACACCGAATGGTGGCAGCTCTATATGGCCTGCATGATTAGCCGCACCCAAAAAAAAAAAAAAAAGCCAGGCGGTCTTGGATTAACACCCATGGCTAACTCGGTTGTTTCAAGTAGTACTATTCTTAGCACTTTCATCTCATCCCTTTTACTTCCAGGACTCTCGTGGTGGTCTACATGGCCATCATGATTAGCCTAACCAAATACTACAATCCAACCTTGGCTCAGTCTTCATAAGGCCCTTCATTGGCTGTATTTTGGTAGTACTGTTCTTATTAGTTTAATACCTGATACAACACCGAATGGTGGCAGCTCTATATGGCCTGCATGATTAGCCGCACCCAAAGCCAAAAAAAAGCCAAGCGGTCTTGCACTAACACCCATGGCTAACTCTGTTGTTTCAAGTTGTACTATTCTTAGCACTTTCATCTCATCCCTTACTTCCATGCCTCTCGGGGGTGGTCTACATGGCCATCATGATTACCCTCACCAAAATATAACAATACGTGCGTGCAGGGAACCATGGTAAGGTTACTTCCTTTCGCAAAATCGAGTATAACAGTTGCAGGCAGAGGTTCTGACCCTGCATTATGGCTGCACCTCTCCCTAAAAGAGGCATGCGTTACAGAGTCTGTAGGCATGCATGCAAAGAGCTTGCCTGCCTAAAAGGAGCAGCAAGCCAGTACAGGTCATTCTCTTTTAGCCGTTTTATACGCTGTCCCCCGGCCACGACCCTCAACAGCCACAACAGAATGAAACACCAAATATGCCATCCTTTTGAACAATAGAGTACAGGTATGGCATTGATTTTAGTTACACTGAGATATTTATTATGAACCGTGAAATTGAAAACAAAAACATGATTGGACACCCAGTGCAGTACAGGTCGTTCTCCTTTGGCCTTTTTAGAAGAGTGTCCCGGACCCTCAACAAAAACAACAGCAGGAAAGAGGACATATGGCATCCTTTTGAACAATATAGTACAGGTACGGCATTGATTTTAGAAACCCGGAGATAATTTATATGAACCGGGAAATA
This sequence comes from Bombina bombina, assembly GCF_027579735.1. Classification (NCBI taxonomy): domain Eukaryota; kingdom Metazoa; phylum Chordata; class Amphibia; order Anura; family Bombinatoridae; genus Bombina; species Bombina bombina. Next base: position 45,395,750 of record NC_069501.1, read on the forward strand.
GAAAAAAACATTGATTGGACACCCAGTACACTTCTTTATCCTATTGCCTTTTTAATTTTTTATAACAGGGTCCAGGACCCTCAACCAAAACACCAGCAGGAAAGAGGACATATGGCATCCTTTTGAACAATTGATTACAGGTAAGGCATAGATTTTAGAATCCCTGAGATAATTGTTATGAACATGGAAATATAAAAAAACATTGGACACCCAGTACACTTCTTTCTCCTTAGGCCTTTTTATAAGAGGGTCCCGGAGCCTCAACAGAAACAACAGCATGAAAGAGGACATATGGCATCCTTTTGAACAATAGATGACAGGTAAGGCATTGATTTAAGAATCCCTGAGATAATTTATATGAACCGGGAAGTAGAAAAAAAACATTGATTGGACACCCAGTACACTTCTTTATCCTATTGCCTTTTTAATTTTTTATAAGAGGGTCCAGGACCCTCAACCAAAACACCAGCAGGAAAGAGGACATATGGCATCCTTTTGAATGATTACAGGTAAGGCATAGATTTTAGAATCCCCGAGATAATTTATATGAACCGGGAAATAGAAAAAAACATTGATTGGACACCCAGTACACTTCTTTCTCCTTAGGCCTTTTTATAAGAGGGTCCAGGACCCTCAAACAAAACACCAGCAGGAAAGAAGACATAAGCATCCTTTTGAACAATAGAGTACAGGTAAAGCATTGATTTTAGAAACCCAGAGATAATTTGTTGCAACCGGGAAATTGAACCCAAAAAATGATTGGACACCCAGGACACTTCTTTCTACTTCAGCCTTTTTATAAGAGAGTCCAGGACCCTCATATGAAACAACAGCAGTAAAGAGGACATATGGCATGCTTTTGAACAATAGAGTACAGGTACGGCATTGATTTTAGAAACCCAGAGATAATTGTTTGGAAACGTGAAATTGCCCCAAAAACTATGCTTGGACACCCACTACAGGTTGTTCTCCTTCAGCATTTTTATAAGAGGGTCCAGCACCCTCAACAGAAACAACTGCAGGAAACACCACATATGCCATCCTTTTGCACAATCGAGTACAGGTATGGCATCCATTTTAGAAACCCGGAGATAATTGAGAGAAACCGGGAACATTTTTAAAAATATTTGCTGGGGCACCCATTACAGGTCGTTCTCCTTCAGCCTTTTTATACCATGGGCCATGACCCGCAACAGGCACAACAGCATGAAACACCACATATGCCACCCTTTTGCACAATAGAGTACAGGTATGGCATAGATGGAACCCGGAGATAAGAGTTCAGACAAGCCAGCTGTCAGACGCCGGGCAAGGGGGTGACTTAGAGAAATTGGCTTCTTACGCTCAAACATGTCCTTGACAGACAGCTGACTGTGGGCAGATGACCAGGAACTGCTACGTAAGAGAGACTGAGTGGAGGATGTTTGAGAGGGGGCAAGGAGGACAGCAGTGGTTGACGTGGCTGAAGATGCTGGAGCAGGAGGAGGAGGGCGGCTTTCACTTTGTGTGCTGCTTCTACTCAGGTGTTCTTCCCATCAGCGTTTGTGATGGGAGACCATGTGCCTTCGCAAAGCAGTTGTACCTAGGTGGGTGTTGGACTTCCCACGACTCAGTTTCTTTTGGCACAGGTTGCAAATGGCATCGCTGTTGTCAGAGGCAGACACACAAAAAAATGCCACACTGCTGAGCTCTGCGATGACGGCATTCTGGTGGTGGCAACAGCATGCATTGATGGGCTTTGGCATGCTGTCTGGCTGACCCTGGGTGCCGATGCATGCTGTCTGACTGTGCCACTAGCTCCTTGAGACGACCTCCCCATGCTTCCAAATCGTCTCCTCCTCCTCTCTGTCTCCCCATCTGAACTTTCCCCCTCTTCTTCTTCTCTTCTAGCAGGCACCCACGTGACATCCACCGACACATCATCATCAACCGCTTCACTTGTATCTGACACATCAAGAAAGAAAGCAGCAGTGGGTACAACATCATCATCATCACACCATACCTCCATGTCGGTAATGCTGCCTGACTGAGACTGATCACTGTTATCTACATCCTCTGTCAATGATGGTTGCGCATCACTCATTTCTTCCAACTGATGTGTCAATAACTCCTGTGACAGATCAAGTGAAGCGGCTGTGGTGCTAGTGTTGGTGGTGTCGACAGGCGGGCGAGTGGCACTGGTCACTTGAGACCTGCCCAAAGCACAGCTGGATGTAGATGGTGCGTCAAGGTTAGGAGGACTAGGAGTGGAAGCTGTAGAAGATTGGGTGTCCTGTGTTAGCCATTCAACTAGGTCCTCCTCAGAACTTTTCGCGTCCCCCCCTGGCACCCGGTGTCTGAACAATGTGCATATTTGTAGGGTCTAAAGGAATCACAGCACCACGACCACGGAACCTGCGGGGTGGCCTGCCTCTGCCTGTCATTTTTTTTTAAAATGGACACTAACAATACTATTACACAAATTATATGAGTGGTGGCACTGTGCAAGTGGGCACAGTATACGCGGTGAGACTGACAACAACAAAAAAGACAGATGTTTAAAAATCACAAATTGTTAATTTTTTGAAATATTAGAAGTACTGTGACAACAAATATGATTGTTGGCAATAGTTGGCAAATGGGCCTGTCTGGCACACACGCTAGGAGAAAGGAAACTGCAATTCAATGGCATTAGGAGACTGAAGATTCACAGTCAAAACAGTTATGATTAACAAAAATTTCAATACTGTTACAAGAAATATGATTGGTGGCACTAATTGGCTAGTTGGGCCTGGCACACAGGCAGGCAGGAGGAAAATGCAATTCAATGGCACGAGCAAACTGAGGATTCAGAACAACAATCAAAAATTTTTTTAATTTTAATTAGTAACAATACTGTGACAACAATTATGATTGGTGTAAATAGTTGGCAAGACGGCCTGGCACACAGGCTGGCAAGCAGGAGGAAAGTGCAATTCAATGGCACAAGCAAACTGAGGATTCAGAACAACAATCAAATTTTTTTTAATTTTAATTAGTAACAATACTGTGACAACAATTATGATTGGTGTAACTAGTTGGCAAGTCGGCCTGGCACACAGGCTGGCAGGCAGGAGGAAAATGCAATTCGAGGACACTAGTAGACTGCAGATTGACAGTCAAAACAGTGATGATTGACAATTTTTGCAATACTGTTAAAATAAATATGATTGCTGGCACTAATTGGCTAGTTGGGCCTGGCACACAGGCTGGCAGGCAGAAGGAAAGTGCAATTAAATGGCACAAGCAAACTGAGGATTCAGAATAACAAGCAAAAAATGTTACATTTTAATTATTAACAATACTGTGAAAACAAATATGATTGGTGTAAATAGTTGGCAAGTCGGCCTGGCACACAGGCTGGCAGGCAGAAGGAAAGTGCAATTCAATGGCACGAGCAAACTAAGGATTCAGAATAACAATCCAAAATGTTTTTATTTTAATTATTAACAATACTGTGACAACAAATAAGATTGGTGTAACTAGTTGGCAAGTCGGCCTGGAACACAGGCTGGCAGGCAGGAGAAAAATGCAATTCAAGGACACTAGTAGACTGCAGATTGACAGTCAAAACAGTGATGCTTGACAATTTTTGCAAGACTGTTAAAAGAAATATGATTGCTGGCACTAATTGGCTAGTTGGGCCTGGCACACAGGCTGGGAGGCAGGAGGGAAATGCAATTCAATGGCACGAGAAAACTGAGGATTCAGAATAACCATCAAAAAATTTTTAATTTTAATAATTAACAATACTGTGACAACCATTATTATTGGTGAAAATACTTGGCAAGTCGGCCTGGCACACTGGCTGGCAGGCAGGAGGAAAGTGCGATTCAATGGCATGAGAAAACTGAGGATTCAGAATAACAATCAAATATTTTTTTATTTTAAATAATAACAATACTGTGACAAATATGATTGGTGTAACTAGTTGGCAAGTCGGCCTGGCACACAGGCTGGCAGGCAGGAGGGAACTGCAATTCAATGGCACTACTAGACTACAGAATCACAGTCAAAAAAGTGATGATTTACAATTTTTTCAATACTGTTTAAACAACTATAATTGGTGGCACTAATTGGCTAGTTGGGACTGGCACACAGGCTGCCAGGCAGGAGGAAACTGCAATTTAATGGCACTAGGAGACTGAAGATTTGCAGTCAAAAAAATTATGATTTAAATTTTTTTATATACTGTTAGAAGAAATATGATTGATGGCACTAATTGGCTAGTTGAGCCTGGCACACAGGCTGGCAGGCAGGAGGAAAGTGCAATTCAATGCAACAAGCCAAATGATGAATCACAATCGAACAATGTTTAATTTTAAATATTAACAATACTGTTACAACAACTAGGATTGGTGGCACTAATTGGCTAGTAAGGGCCTGGCACACAGGCTGGCAGGCAGGAGGAAACTGCAATTCAATGGCACTAGGAGACTGAATATTTGCAGTCAAAAAAATTATGATTTTAAATTTTTTATATACTGTTACAAGAATTATGATTGGTGCCACTAATTGGCTAGTTGGGCCTGGAAAATACGCTGGCAGGCAGGAGGAAAGTACAATTCAATGGCACGAACAAACTGATGAATCACAAGCAAACAATTTGTAATTTTAAAGATTAACAATACTGTTACGACAACTAGGATTGGTGGCACTAATTGGCTAGTTTGGGCCTGGCACACAGGCAGGCAGGCAGGCAGGAGGAAACTGCAATTCAATGGCACTAGGAGACTGAATATTTGCAGTCAAAAAAATTATGATTTTAAATTTTTTATATACTGTTACAAGAATTATGATTGGTGCCACTAATTGGCTAGTTGGGCCTGGAAAACACGCTGGCAGGCAGGAGAAAAGTGCAATTCAATGGCACGAGCAAACTGAAGAATCACAAGCGAACAATTTGTCATTTTAAAGATTAACAATACTGTTACAACAACTAGGATTGGTGGCACTAATTGGCTAGTTGGGCCTGGCACACAGGCTGGCAGGCAGGAGGGAACTGCAATTCAATGGCACTACTAGACTGCAGATTGACAGTCAAAAAAGTGATGATTCACAATGATTTCAATACTGTTACAACAACTATGATTGGTGGCACTAATTGGCTAGTTGGGCCTGGCACACAGGCTGGCAGATATGAGTCGTGGCTGGTAGGTAGGGCAGCAATTTAACACAGTATGCTGTGAAAGTAACAAACACACAGGCCTGATAGAAAATTAAGTTAGATTACACTAGCAAAATAATTTAAAATTTTATATTTTAATATTAAAATAATGTTAAGAAGTGCAATGCACATATGAGTGATCACACTGGCTGGCTGCTACGTAGGGCAGCAATTAACAACAGTATGCTGTGTAAGTCAGATAGACAGTTAGACACAGGCCTGATAGAAAATAAAATTAGATTACACTAGCATAATGATTTAAAGATTTTTTGGGGGAATTTAAAGAAAAAGGTTAAGCACAAAGATATGAGTCGTGGCTGATAGCCTTGGAAGGGCAGCTATTAAAAACAGTAGGCTCTGTAAGTCAGATACACACATGCCTGATAGAAAATACTATTAGATTACACTAGAAAAATGATTTAATTTTTTTTTGGGGGGGGGGAATTAAAAAAAGGTTAAACACATATGAGTCGTGGCTCATAGACTAGGGAGGGCAGCAAGTAAACACAGTAGGCTCTGTATGTCAGCAAAACACACAGGCCTGATAGAAAATGATATTAGATTACACTAACAAAAAAAATTAAATTAAGGTGAAGAAGATATGAGTGGTGGCTGCCTGGCACAGAGCAATTAACCAAAAGACTGAAAAAAAATAAAGTATATTATTGCTGTGTGAGCATGACAGACACAGGCGTGATAGAAAATGTAATTAGATTACACTAGCAAAATTATTTAAAATTTTTTTTTTAATTTAAAATAATCTTATAAACGGATATTAACACTGGTGGCTGGCACAGAGCAATGAACCAGAGTATATGCTGTGTGACACAGGCCTGATAGAAAATGAAAAAAAATTACACTAGCAAAATAATTAAAAAAAATTGTTGGTTAAATTTAAACTAATGTTGTTAAGCAGATATCAGTGGTGGCAGTAATCACAGCATATGCTGTGAGCCTCACACACAGGCTGAAAGCCAGGCAAATGCTAATAAAAATACGAAAAAAAAAAAAAAAAAAACGGCTCGAATTATAGCCCTAAAAAGGGCATTTGGGGTGCTGTCCATGCAGCAGAGATGAGATGAGTCCTTCTGGACTGTAGTGGACACTAAATACACTAGCCTAGCTATCTTTTTCCCTATAATGTCAGCAGCACAAAAACAACACGTCCTCTCACTAAGAAAGCAAGGTCGTTATGAGTCTAAAATGGCGGCTTCCAAGTAACTGGGAGGGTCTGTGAGGGAGTGTCTGATGTTGATTGGCTCTAATGTGTCAGAAGGCTGTGACATACAGGGTCAAAGTTTCCTCAATGATGACACATAGGGGGCGGATTGAACATCGCATGTGTTCGCCCACAGTCGCGAACGCGAACATACTATGTTCGCCGTGAGCCGTTCGCGGGCGAACAGTTCGGGACATCACTATTTATTAAAGCGACGTTTTGGGTTTTATCCCGTCCTCAAACCAACAACAAACATACACTACTTGCCAGACTTAAATACAAGCCTAATGCCCACCCAGAGAGCTATCCGCCACAAACCGGAAATCACAGCAACCACGTGGTACATCTCCACGTCATATGTTGCTATGGAGACCGGGCGACCCTCGGTTGCCCTAGTGAAAATAAAACCAAAACAATATTAAAAATAAGAACGAAGGAGACAGATCCAGTAAATAATAATACAATGCATTGTAGTATATCCGCTTATAGAAGATCTTGCCGCAAATCCACTACTTCAATTGACAGCATACATGCTGCACTGTAACTACATTGGCCAGGGCTTAATCAATCACGGTAAAGTGTATAGCTGACGCCCAAAACAAAAAAGCAAAAAACAGCAGTGAGTCAGAGACAGCATCGCTAATGGGGTTACAATTGTTGCTATTGCCAGATATTGATGCAAAATTGCATTCAAGTATATTCGTACTAGTAGCAACTCGTAATCATAAGAACCCAACAGGCTTGTATTTAAGTCTGGCAAGTAGTGTATGTTTGTTTGTTGTTGGTTTGAGGACGGGATAAAACCCGAAACGTCACTTTAATAAATAGAAAAAGAATTCAAGACCCAGTGAGTGCCTATTTTCTTTCATGAACTGTATACATTTATCTAAAGTGCACCCTGGGCAGAAGGTATTTCAATTGTTACTGGGAGTGCTGTACCACCAATGACTGTTATATTACCTTTGTACTAGCAACCCGGCACATATTGTTTACGAAACAGGACCTGAGATTCCCACATCCAACTAGAATTTTTTTTTACTTGTATTATTCTGCAGTGTGATACACAAACTGCAGTTATGGCTGAAGGAGATAATTCATCTGAATTGGAGAATATAATAAAGGCGCTGAAGAATTCTTCTGATGCATCGAGCATCAGATTTGCTGCAATTCCACCAAGGATTAATACTGAGCAAACCACTCAGATTTTTGACAAATTGGCTAAATTAAAAAGAAAAAATGTTGATCTTACTTTTCATGGGTCCTATTTATCGGAGTACCACCAAAAAAAAAATACTTCCCAAGGGGATTTAGGATCAGAAATGTCCCCACGATAGGCAAACAATTCAGAGTTATGCCTTAAATGGTGTAACATATTAAAGGGACACTGTACCCAATTTTTTTCTTTTGTGATTAAGATAGAGCATGCAATTTTAAGCAACTTTCAAATTTACTTCTATTATCAATTTTTCTTCGTTCTCTTGATATCTTTATTTGAAAAAGAAGGCATCTAAGCTGAGGAGCCAGCAAATTTGTGGTTCAGAACCATGGACAGCAATTGTTTATTGGTGCTGCCCAATCAGCAAGGACAACCTAGGTTGTTCACCAAAAATGGGCCGGCATCTAAACTTAAATTCTTGCTTTTCAAATAAACATACCAAGAGAATGAAGAAAATTTGATAATAGGAGTACATTAGAAAGTTGCTTCAAATTGCATGCTCTATCTGAATCACAAAAGAAAAAATTTGGGTACAGTGTCCCTTTAAATAAATGTAGCTTGGACTTGGTACTACTTGTTGTGGAAGAAGTCTCCAGATTGTTGGAAATCAATAAAGTGGAGATTATTAAGTATGAGGAAACCAATTTAAAAAAATTGGAATTGGAATCCGATAAGAACTGGATTGGCAAGCTGAAAGAGGATATCGACAAGTATGAGGGAGAATTTATAGCCTTTAAAAATCGAAAACTAGACAATGTAACTAACGACTATAGGAACAAAAGTGTATATTGGTGGCAGTTCAGCCCAGCAGAGAGAACACAATACCACAACAATAGACCATGGAGGCAGCTACATAATAGGCGCAGACCCATGGAGACCTTGGGTAGCTCAGGAAATAGCACAGACTCTGATGCCCCGAATGTAAACATCAGATCATCTGAAGTCGATAACAGAAGTAGGATGGTCACACGATCTAAAAACGGGGACGGAAGAGGAACCATACCAGGCAGGGGGGGTCCAAACAGACCACCCAGAGCGCTGAGAAGGGGTCGTCTAATGAGAACATAGTAGTGAATCTTAGTCAATGTGTGCTTTCCCAAGATGAACTTAGGGTCCTCAACAAGGGACTATCGTTTATACCAACTGCAAAATGTAACGAGTTTGATCTCTTTGTTGATGTACAAAAGTTTACTAGGACCCACAGATTAAAGGAACAATTTCAACATTGTAACAGCCAACCGAAAAGGATTCTTAAGAAGAAAAGCACATTTGATCCTAATAGCTACAACCCCACTATCAAAACATCCTCCAGACTCCTCTTACAGGACTCCACCATGATCCATGAAAAAAAGAAGCCAATATAGGTATAATCTCACACACAGTGAAATAAATGCTTTAAAGGATCTTCAAGAGGATTCATCGATCATAATAAGGGAGGCCGATAAGGGTGGAGCCATCTTTAGTCGAGATTATACCGAATACCGTAGATAAATATTACGACAACTGGAGGACAGCGATACCTATAGGAAACTAAGAGGTGATCCTACTCTGATTTTCAAAAAGAAAATTGACAACATACTTGAAAAACTACATGATATGGCTTATCTAGATATGGATGCCAAACAGTATATGACTGTGGAGTATCCACGGATACCAGTCATATATATATACGTTGCCAAAAATCCACAAGAGTATGGAGTCGCCGCCAGGTAGACCAATAGTGTCCACCATAGGGTCCCTCCTACAACCGATTGCCACGTACCTTGATCATCTGTTACAACCTCTTGTGAGAAACATGGACACATTTCTGTTGGACTCAGGATCAATGATCAATACACTTAAAGAGTTATCTGAGATTGGAGAAGATACCTTGCTGGTTACATTGGATGTAACCAGCCTCTACACTGTTATACCGCATGTAGAAAGAATTAGGGCGGTTACCAGACAACTCTCAGTACCCATATGTTGGCCCACCAATTGATGCCATCAGTGAGCTACTGACGCTGTGCCTTGAGATGATCTACTTTCGTTTTGCAAGGGAATACTTTCTACAGACAGCTAGAATGGCCATGGGTTCGAATGTGGCACCCACCTATGCCAATTTATTTATGGCCAAATTTGAGATGGTTGGTACCACTCTATTCACGGATGAGCACGTCATCCTATTCAAAAGATACATTTATGATCTGTTCCTACTGTGGAAGGGAACAGAGGAAGATCTGATTCGCTGGTTTGAGGCCTTAAATTTAGCACGTGCATCACTTAAATTTAAAATGACACATAGTAAAACCACAGTCGACTTCCTGGATTTAAGGATCTATAAGAAGAATGGATGTTTATGTACCACCCTTTTTACTAAAGAAATGGATAGAAATTCTCTACTCCACGCATGGAGTTTGTCATCCTCCAGCTCTAAAAAGAGCCTTGCCAATATCGCAATTTAAGCGGACGGTAAGAAATAATTCGAATAAATCAACCATGGTTGAACAACTGGATGAAATGGAGAAGAAATTTATCCAGAGGGGATATCAACATAAACATCTGAAAAATATCAAGCATGACATGCTGAGTACCACTCAACAAACCTTACTCCAATCCCAGAAAGATTTAACTCATGATGGTAGACTGACGTTCACCACTACATTTGATATAGACAAACATATTGTAGCAGACAGTTTAATGAAGAATTGGTAGCTGATAACCACTGATAAAGACCTTCCATTGTATGGGACACCTCCACCCAGGATTGGATACCGCAGAACCAGATCTTTAAAAGGGACCAACTGATTCAAACGGATACAGGAAAGTGCTACACCAAAGACACCTGGCTCAAAGCCAAGCCAGGGTGTTATTGCTGTCTAGGTTGTACCACCTGCGGGGGTCTGTCCACTGGAAAAATCTTTAGACATCCGTACTCCAACAAGAAATATGAAATAAAACACAGGGTGACCTGTACCACACGATCACAATATATCTTCTACACTGTGTGTGTGTGGATTATTTTATGTTGGAAAGACTGTAGGCAATCTACGAACGATGATGGCGAACCATCAATCGGCCATTAGAACGGCCATCGAGAAGGGCACATCAAATCAGCCTGTGGCTAGGCACTTCGCACATGCCAATCATGAAGTATCTGATCTTAAGTATATAATTATTGATCATATACCGATGCCACCTAGAGGTGGTGACCGTGGCAAAATGTTGCTACAACGAGAGGCAAGATGGATATTTGAACTGGGAACCATGGCACCACAGGGACTTAATGTCCACCTTGATTGGCATTGTTACCTATGAGTCTCTCTGGTCCATTGTATATAATAATTGCTATGTTCTTTCATATATTTTTTCATATATGTTTTTCATATATGTTTTTCAAATATGTATTTTTTATATATGGACATTTTTGTAAAAGGTATTTCTTCATTATTTTTTCAGTTTTTCCATAATCTGCTAATACAATTTTTACATTTATAACTTTTTTGAATTTCTTTCATTTTCAAATTTTTTGTCACTTTATGTTATTCTTTTTGTGTGTGTTGTTTTCATGTTTTTTTGAGCGATTTTGTGCCAACTAGCAATATGTAGAAATATGCCTCTATTTTTGTATGATAAATTTTGCAATGTTTTGGATATCTAGCCGATAATTGGCAACATCCTTTTAGTTTTGTCCATATGAAGGCACAGTCATATAATGTAATGTTAACACTGGTCTATTTATTTGCTGTATTTAATGAGGTATTTGGAATGTACTCTTCTACATATCCTCTTGTTCTCTTGCTGCATTTTCCTTTTCTTTTGCTACATTGTTGCTTTATATGTTTATGTTGTATTATTAATTATATATATATAAGGTTTTGGATAAACTGTTGGGTATTTATGATTACGAGTTGCTACTAGCACGAATATACTTGAGTGCAATTTTGCATCAATATCCGGCAATAGCAACAATTGTAACCGCATTAGCGATGCTGTCTGTAACATATTCTGCTGTTGCTTTAGGTTTCTATTACAGCCTACTGTTCCTTTAATTCTGGCTCTAACTTGCGAGCCAGGTTATTTAAACTGGACACGCCCCTTTTTCCCTGCTTCAGTATTTTGTCTTAATGAGACCTCAAGCAAACTTAGCTAAAGATAGCAACTTTCCTGGAAACTTATCCTTCAAGTGATACTTTGTTTCTGCCTTCAGCATAATCCGATTCTCACCGAAACCTAGACTGTAACACGGTGCTTAGCGTTCTGAGTCACAGCATCCTCCAGCTGATTTCCGACAGGTGAACTACGAAGAACCGTGTGAGCGTGGTTACGCTGTAACATTCAGCCGCTTGCAGATTTCTCTCTCTCAAGTCGGAGTAGCTGGTCTGTTTTACTCGCAGTCCCCGTGTAACCTTTCTGACCGAGCCTTACACTTGTTCAGCTGAGGTCGTTCCTGGGGGAACCTAGCAGAGTAACCACAAAGTTTCATCAGCAGTATCTAACCACTGTGTGGAGGAAAGCCAAGTGATAATCCATTCTCCTGCCTGGGTGCAATCCGGACAATTCCTCCCTCTGGGAGCTAGCTGATCATACCCCCCAAGGTTGGGGAATTAGTGAAGTCATTCCAATAGGATCAACTGACATAATCCTTAGCAAACTTAACTAAGGAGAATTCCTTAATTACATTATATATTACTAGCCACAGTGGCAGTTGCTCTGAGATTATTTATTTGCAACTCTGAGCTGCAACAGGCTAACAAAACATATTATTACCATATCTGCAGTTGTGTTCCATAAAACAAAAGATCCTTACATAATACTGAAGCCATATAAACATGGAACCAGCAGATCTTCCCCAGGTAGTTTATGCACTATCACAAAAAGTTGAACAGATGAGTCAAGCACTTAGAGAATTACAATTCCAAAATGATAGTCTCTGTGCGGTTATAAAAGATAGCACGCCTGAACCGGAAGTATGTTTACCTGATAAGTTTTCAGGAGATAGATCTCAATTTAATCAATTCAAAAATGCCTGTCTGCTTTTATTCTCTCTAAAGCCAAAGACATAATGTAATGACAGCATCAAGGTACTCACAGTCATATCCTATCTGAGAGGAGAACCCAGGTAATGGGCTGATTCTTTCTTTGAACAGAATCACCCCATACTTTCATCCTTGGAGGATTTTTTCAACCAAATGGGTATCCTTTATGAGGACACAAATAAACAGCTTACAGCAGAAACAAAAATGAGATTTTTAAGACAAGGGAAGAGACCCATAGAAGAGTACCTCACAGAGTTCCATCAATATTCAAAGGATACTGAATGGAGCAATATAGCCCTCAGGAAAGAAATATCGCTTAGGACTATCTGATACAGTAAAGGACGAGATTGCCCGCACTGAACTCCCGCTCTCTTTAAGCATACAGATAGATAGGCGCGTTAGAGAAAGGAAAACGGAACGACAAGCCACAGAGTCATTGTATAAGGTTCCAACATACTCACTAAAGACAACCCATCCTCAGACATCTGAACCTATGGAAATATTGTTCACCAAAGGTCCCCTACAACCAGAGGAAAGAACCCGCCACAGACTACTGAATCTCTGTATGTATTGTGCATCAAATTTACATGTTGTCCAAGACTGTCCTATATTGCAGAGACAGAAGAAACGCAAGTTCATTACAAAAGGTTCATGTTTAACCATAAAGTCTTCTAAAATAGCATACTGCTCACTATCTTTCTCTTTGCAGTGGGATCATCATCATCTCCACAGCGAGGGAATCATTGACTCCGGGGCTCACACTTGTTACATAATTGATTCAACACTTGTAAAAATCAATAAAATTCCTGTTATGTTAAAAGCAAAACCGGTCTCCATCAGAGTTATTGATGGGTCTTTAATTAATACGGGTCCCATCCTCTATCAGACTATTCCTCTCAAGGTTACCTCTCTATCCACACATGTAGAGTACATTACTTTTGATGTTATCCCCTCACCTTTGTTTCCCATAGTATTGGGGATACAGTGGCTACAGCTTCATCAACCTACCATATCCTGGGGCCGTTTGGAAGTTGAATTCCTATATGAATACTGTAAAAATACTTGTTTTCCTCATACTACCATCTGCCAACTGACAGTGATTTCTCTACCAACAGAGTACCAGAATTTTCAAGATGTTTTCAGCAATACTGAAACTGAAAGTTTACCTCCTCATCAGCATTATGATTGCCCTATCAAGTTGATACCAGGGTTCACCATTCCATATGGTCATATTTATCCGCTGTCTAACCCTGAATTGGAACATCTTAAAACTTACATAACGGAAAATCTACGCAAAGGATTCATTTGTCCTTCCACCTCACCTGCAGCTGCAGGAATGTTCTTTGTGAGGAACAAGGACCAGTCACTTAGACCAATAATTGACAACAGGCAACTCAACAAGATTACGGTTAAAAACCGGTACCCTCTACCTCTGATACCGGAACTCATTGAAAGACTCAGTCACGTCCAGAGCTATACTAAATTAGACCTCAGAGGCGCCTATAATCTGATAAGGATTAGAGAAGGGGACAAATGGCTCACAGCATTCAGAACTCGTTATGGGTTATATGAATATACCGTGATGCCATTCAGGTTGTGTAATGCCCCTGCAACTTTCCAGAATGTTATCAATGATATTTTCAGGGTCCTAGTGGATATATGTATAGTGATATATTTGGATGATATCTTGATCTATTCGGAAAACTTAGACGATCATAAAAAACATGTCAGATGGGTCCTCACACGGTTACGACAGCACAATCTCTAAGCACACAACATAAATATCCTTTTTAGGATATCACATAAGTCCAAAAGGAATTGAGATGGATCAAGCTAAGGTTGAGGCCATACACAATTGGCCAATACCTTAGACTAAGAAGCGATTGCAGCGCTTCCTCAGGTTTGCAAATTATTATAGGAAATTTATAAAAAACTATTCAAAGATCACCAAGCCCTTAACATCTCTTACTAGTATCAAAACATCCTTCAAATGGAACTCAGAAAAACAGGGGATTTTTGACTCCTTGAAAGAAAGATTCTGTCAAGCACCTATCCTACAATTTCCTGATGCCAACAGTCAATATATTCTAGAAGTCAACGCCTCTGACTATGCTATAGGTTTCATATTATCACAACGCAAAAGTACAGAGACTCCAGTTCACCCTGTAGCATACTACTCCAGGGTAATGACCCCAGCAGAATTAAATTATCCCATCGCAGAGAAAGAGTTGTTAGTGATAAAGGACTCCTTAGAGAATTGGCGCCACTTACTAGAAGTAACCAAATATCCAATCCTGGTTTATACTGACCACAAAAACCTGGAATATCTCCAAAACTAACAAGATATTATCTTCTCGCCAACTCTGATGGAGTCTTTTCCACTCAAGATTTCAATTTCACATAACCTACAGACCTGGACATAAAAATGGAAAGGCTAACGCCCTCTCAAGATTGGATAAAAGACCATACATTTGAAGTCAACCTATTACAGTCATACCCTCTGAACAAATCATAGTGCTCACCCCAAGCTTTACAGAACAATTGAAAATCACACATAAGAATGAAGTGGTAACTCCGAATGACAACATCGAAAAACATTCCGATAGACTCCTTTATCATCACGAAAAAATATACGTAACTACTTCTCTATGAACTTCCTTTGTACAAGATTATCATGACCCTCCTATGGCTGGACATCCAGGAATCAATAAAACTACAGAATTAATCTCTAGAACCTATTGGTGGCTGTCTATGAAAGCCTCAGTCAGAGATTATGTACTATCTTGCCCTACATGCACTACCTACAAAACTGAAAGAAAACCTCCTTTCAGATTACTTACGCCTCTACATATTCCTGACA
The DNA here is from genome assembly GCF_027579735.1 of Bombina bombina. Lineage (NCBI taxonomy): Eukaryota > Metazoa > Chordata > Amphibia > Anura > Bombinatoridae > Bombina > Bombina bombina. Next base: position 45,411,248 of record NC_069501.1, read on the forward strand.
GACCCTAGAACACCATTGGTATGGATTTTATAGTAGACCTTCCCAAATCGAACATTCATAACACCATCTTAGTGTGATATACCTTTAAGGTATATCCCGCCTACCTTTCCTCCACCCTATATCAGGCACACCTGAACAATCATTCCTTGCCTGAAAATTGTTTTCTCTTTGGAGCTTTTCTGATCGCAACCCTCATGTTGTGATTCTACTTTTGATATTTTCTAACTTGCTTCATTGTTACTTTCTCTCTGAACATCAGTTGTAAGTGAGGATCTTTTGCTTTTCACTTTACTTTCAAAAGTATTTCATTATTTCTCCAATTCTACCGGAATCCTTTTTTTTCATCAATCCGGATCAAGAAGCCACCGGATCTACTTGCAGCGTCCCGGAAGCCGCACTCACACCAACGCAGTATACCGGTCACAGAGGTAAAACCGTTCTCCTCAAACCTAAGGTAATATTTAATCCATTTATAAAGGATCTGTTCTTACCTTGTCTCTCTCTGGAAAGCATCCGCATTACCATGCTAATAACCTCTGCAGTATAATCTACCGGTTACTACCATAGTCTGACTGTGCTGTATATATTTTATGTATGAGTGTGTGAGTGCGTGAAGACATTCCTGAGAATTGTTACAATAAGGATACAACTACTGATGTTAATCTAAGTGTACCAAAATACACATTTACTCTATCATATCTCTGAACTGTTTGCTTTAAGTTCCATACCTATATTGCAACAATTGTTTCTACTCAAGTATTCCTTGCTTATGCTTGGCATCTACGAAGTTTTCTTTCAGTAAAAGTCTCACCAGTGATCTAACAGGTAGTTCAAACCATACTGCCTGTTTTATTCATTAAAAGAGCAACAAACCCTTAGCTTAAAAACACTGCATAAGTTCCTGCATAAAACAGGACATCACATAATTTTCAGGCCAGGAATGATTGTTCAGGTGTGCCTGATATAGGGTGGAGGAAAGGTAGGCGGGATATACCTTAAAGGTATATCACACTTAGTGGTTGTTGACCTCCTAACAAAAATGGCCCATTTTATTACGCACCACAAATTACCTACATCTTCCGAAACAGCCAACTTGTTCCTCACTCATATTGTGAAACTCCGTGGATTGCCAAAAGAAATTATAACCGATAGGGGAACGCAGTTTACCTCCCATTTCTGGAAGGAGCTCTGTAAAAACATGAAAGTAGAACATCGTTGTAGTACATCATTTCATCCACAGACCAATGGTCAAACCAAAAGAGTCAACCAGTGGCTGGAACAATTCTTTCGTTGTTACGGTTCATCACATCAAAACCACTGGAGTCAAAATTTACCAATGGCAAAATACGCCTACAACAATACAGTAAATTCTACTACCAAAAAATCTCCATTTTATGCTAATTATGGATTCCATCCCCAATTCCAGTTACACCCGCAACTTGATATCTCTTGTCCACAAGTAGATGATACCACCAACACCCTAACTGATTTATTCCAGAATCTTAAGAACAACATTGCAGATGCACAATTAACTCAAAAGCATTACTACGATTTACGTAGACGCAAAGTACCATCATACAAAATTGGGGATAAAGTATGGTTGTCCACAAAACACATCAAGCTTCACACTCCAAGCAAAAAACTCAGCGTTACTTTCACTGGTCCATTCCCCATAACCAACATCATAAATGAAAATGCGGTAACCCTAGAATTGCCAGCTTCTTATTGCATACATCCTAAGTTCCACGTCTCTTTACTTAAACCGTTCCGGAATACTCGCCAAACTGAGACGGTAGTTGGAACGGATTCTCTAATGAATCCTGATCAGGAGTATGAAGTGGACTCTATCATTGACTCCAGGATCCATAGAGGAATACTCCAATACCTAATCCATTGGAAGGGGTACGACTCTGATGAAGATTCTTGGGAGCCTGCTACTTCCGTTCAAGCCCCACTTTTCCATAGACGTCATCCAGATTTACAGCTTTGGGGAAGCTGTCCTGAGGTGGGGGATATGTAAACTTATTCTGCTGTTGCTTTAGGTTTTTATTTCAGCCTACTGTTCCTTTAATTCTGGCTCTAACTTGCGAGCCAGGTTATTTAAACTGGACATGCCCACTTTTCCCCTGCTTCAGTATTTTGTCTTAATAGTCAAGAGAAAGACACTCCCTTCTGAGACCTCAAGCAAACTTAGCTAAAGATAGCAACTTTCCTGGGAACTTATCCTTCAAGTGATACTTTGTTTCTGCCTTCAGCATAATCCAATTCTAACGAAACCTAGACTGTAACACGCCGATTGCTTAGCGTTCTGAGTCACAGATCCTCCAGCTGATTTCCAACAGGTGAACTACGAAGAAAGAAGTCGGAGTAGCTGCTCCGTTTTACTCACAGTCCCCGTGTAACCTTTCTGACCGAGCCTTACACTTGTTCAGCTGAGGTTGTTCCTGGGGGAACCTAGCAGAGTAACCACAAAGTTTCATCAGCAGTATCTAACCACTGTGTGGAGGAAAGCCAAGTGATAATCCATTCTCCTGCCTGGGTGCAATCCGGACAATTCCTCCCACTGGGAGCTAGCTGATCATACGTCCCAAGGTAGGGGAATTAGTGAAGTCATTCCAATAGGATCAACTGACATAATACTTAGCAAACTTAACTAATTCCTTAATTACATTATATATTACTAGCCACAGTGGCAGTTGCTCTAAGATTATGTCTTTCCAACTCTGAGCTGCAACAGGCTAACAAAACATATTACCACATCTGCAGTTGTGTTCCATAATACAAAAGATCCTTACACTGTCTCTGATTCACAGCTGTTTTTTGCTTTTTTGTTTTGGGGGTCGGCTATACACTATACCGTGATTGATTAAGCCCTGGCCAATGTAGTTACAGTGCAGCATGTGCGCTGTCAACTGAAGCCCTGGCCAATGTAGATCTTTTTCCAGCACTTAAAGAAGGAAAGGCTTCTTTAAGTGCAGAAAAAAAACATCTGTAAAACCTGCGACTATGCAATTGAAGGAGACACCTTTGTTTCAACTAGTACAAATAAGACATATAAAATTAATTTTTATATTAATTGCACTACAACACAAGTTTATTTGTTAACCTGTAGGGGGTGCTATAGGCAGTATATAGGAAAAACTAAACGACCCCTAAAGGACAGGTTTCTAGCACATGTGAGATCCATTGAGGATCTTGATTCTGATACTCCCAAAGCAAGACACTTTAGGGAAAATCATAATTCTAATGTCACTTTATTATCTGTACAAGCAATAGAATAGGTCCCAATATGGAAAAGAGGGGGAGATAGGGAGGAAAAGCTAGGCCTTAGAGAAGTCTTTTGGATCTTTACCATGAATACTTCCATACCCTTTGGTCTAAATTTTAGGAGGGATATTGACTTATGTGTTTAACCTCCAATAGCAATTTTGTATAGTGCAAACTTTTAATAGTTAATTACTTCTACAAAAAGAAAAAACATAATTTATGTAAGAACTTACCTGATAAATTCATTTCTTTCATATTAGCAAGAGTCCATGAGCTAGTGACGTATGGGATATACATTCCTACCAGGAGGGGCAAAGTTTCCCAAACCTCAAAATGCCTATAAATACACCCCTCACCACACCCACAATTCAGTTTAACGAATAGCCAAGAAGTGGGGTGATAAAAAAGTGCAAAAGCATATAAAATAAGGAATTGGAATAATTGTGCTTTATACAAAAATCATAACCACCACAAAAAAAGGGCGGGCCTCATGGACTCTTGCTAATATGAAAGAAATGAATTTATCAGGTAAGTTCTTACATAAATTATGTTTTCTTTCATGTAATTAGCAAGAGTCCATGAGCTAGTGACGTATGGGATAATGATTACCCAAGATGTGGATCTTTCCACACAAGAGTCACTAGAGAGGGAGGGATAAAATAAAGACAGCCAATTCCTGCTGAAAATAATCCACACCCAAAATAAAGTTTAATGAAAAACATAAGCAGAAGATTCAAACTGAAACTGCTGCCTGAAGTACTTTTCTACCAAAAACTGCTTCAGAAGAAGAAAATACATCAAAATGGTAGAATTTAGTAAAAGTATGCAAAGAGGACCAAGTTGCTGCTTTGCAAATCTGATCAATTGAAGCTTCATTCCTAAACGCCCAGGAAGTAGAAACTGACCTAGTAGAATGAGCTGTAATCCTCTGAGGCGGAGTTTTACCCGACTCAACATAGGCAAGATGAATTAAAGATTTCAACCAAGATGCCAAAGAAATGGCAGAAGCTTTCTGGCCTTTTCTAGAACCGGAAAAGATAACAAATAGACTAGAAGTCTTACGGAAAGACTTAGTAGCTTCAACATAATATTTCAAAGCTCTAACAACATCCAAAGAATGCAACGATTTCTCCTTAGAATTCTTAGGATTAGGACATAATGAAGGAACCACAATTTCTCTACTAATGTTGTTGGAATTCACAACTTTAGGTAAAAAAATCAAAAGAAGTTCGCAACACCGCCTTATCCTGATGAAAAATCAGAAAAGGAGACTCACAAGAAAGAGCAGATAATTCAGAAACTCTTCTGGCAGAAGAGATTGCCAAAAGGAACAAAACTTTCCAAGAAAGTAATTTAATGTCCAATGAATGCATAGGTTCAAACGGAGGAGCTTGAAGAGCCCCCAGAACCAAATTCAAACTCCAAGGAGGAGAAATTGACTTAATGACAGGTTTTATACGAACCAAAGCTTGTACAAAACAATGAATATCAGGAAGAATAGCAATCTTTCTGTGAAAAAGAACAGAAAGAGCAGAGATTTGACCTTTCAAGGAACTTGCGGACAAACCCTTATCTAAACCATCCTGAAGAAACTGTAAAATTCTCGGTATTCTAAAAGAATGCCAAGAAAAATGATGAGAAAGACACCAAGAAATATAAGTCTTCCAGACTCTATAATATATCTCTCTAGATACAGATTTACGCGCCTGTAACATAGTATTAATCACAGAGTCAGAGAAACCTATTTGACCAAGAATCAAGCGTTCAATCTCCATACCTTTAAATTTAAGGATTTCAGATCCTGGTGGAAAAAAGAACCTTGCGACAGAAGGAAGAGTCCACGGTTGGCAAGAGGCCATCCGGACCAGATCCGCATACCAAAACCTGTGAGGCCATGCCGGAGCTACCAGCAGAACAAACGAGCATTCCTTCAGAATCTTGGAGATTACTCTTGGAAGAAGAACTAGAGGCGGAAAGATATAGGCAGGATGATACTTCCAAGGAAGTGATAATGCATCCACTGCCTCCGCCTGAGGATCCCGGGATCTGGACAGATACCTGGGAAGTTTCTTGTTTAGATGAGACGCCATCAGATCTATTTCTGGAAGTTCCCACATTTGAACAATCTGAAGAAATACCTCTGGGTGAAGAGACCATTCGCCCGGATGCAACGTTTGGCGACTGAGATAATCCGCTTCCCAATTGTCTATACCTGAGATATGAACCGCAGAGATTAGACAGGAGCTGGATTCCGCCCAAACCAGAATTCGAGATACTTCTTTCATAGCCAGAGGACTGTGAGTCCCTCCTTGATGATTGATGTATGCCACAGTTGTGACATTGTCTGTCTGAAAACAAATGAACGATTCTCTCTTCAGAAGAGGCCAAAACTGAAGAGCTCTGAAAATTGCACGAAGTTCCAAAATATTGATCGGTAATCTCACCTCCTGAGATTCCCAAACTCCTTGTGCCGTCAGAGATCCCCACACAGCTCCCCAACCCGTGAGACTTGCATCTGTTGAAATTACAGTCCAGGTCGGAAGCACAAAAGAAGCCCCCTGAATTAAACGATGGTGATCTGTCCACCACGTTAGAGAGTGTCGTACAATCAGTTTTAAAGATATTATTTGAGATATCTTTGTGTAATCCTTGCACCATTGATTCAGCATACAGAGCTGAAGAGGTCGCATGTGAAAACGAGCAAAGGGGATCGCGTCCGATGCAGCAGTCATAAGACCTAGAATTTCCATGCATAAGGCTACCGAAGGGAATGATTGTGACTGAAGGTTTCGACAAGCTGAAATCAATTTTATATTTAAATGCTTTTTATTGAATTTTACTAGTTTCACATGTTTACAAGTACAATATAAATCAGAAAACAATCTTGAACATTTATATAGTAAATGAAAAAAAAAGAGAAAGGAAAAAATAACACAAAACAAAGGAAAAAATAAATAAAAAAATTGTCATATCATTGATTTGTAATCTATCTGTTTAGAAGTTTGAGGAGTGTACTTTCAAGGATGAAGTTGGGTTCCCTGCTTTTCGGTTTAAGTAAGACTGAATATATAGAAAGCTGAAAATCCAGAGGCCCTAAGCTGTGACTCAGGGTGATATTACACTTTATGGTTGTTTAATATCCAGTAGAACCAGGTTTTATTGAACATCTCCCTAGTATCTAAAATCCAGGAGGCTGAGTCATAGAACGTATAAGTGGTGGAAATCTTATTTTTAATCTCAGCCCAGGCGGGGACTCCTGTTTTCCAGTACCTGGCTATACAGGTTCTAGTGATTGTACATAATATTCTGATAAGCGTATTGATCGCCTTATTGAATTTCTCTATATGTTCGTGTAAGGGAGCCTGAGCTATTGTGAGTTGAAAATTTTCTTCTAATAAGGTACTAATAAGCTGGGATAGAGATTGCCAAATACTTTTAACCCCCTCGCATTCCCACCACATGTGTCTATAAGTCCCATCTTTACCACATCCCCTATAGCATAGCTTGCTTCCTGATTTTGTAATGTGAGATGTCTTCGTGGGTGTGAGGTACCAGCGGAATGCTGTTTTTATAGCATTCTCTCTTAGATCTGCACTCAAGAGACCTCTGCATAGGGAACTAAGTATTCTATTCCAGTCCTCAATATCAAGACTCTTCCCTATGTCTTCTTCCCACCTAAGTATGGTGCTGTTCTTCAGATTGCTAGAGATACTTTGTATGTCTATGTATAACTTAGAGATTGATTTATGTGGTCTGTCTGTTGAGTCATATATTCTCTCTATTGTGGTTTTGGGTTGTCGTGGTGTGTTTGTTAGATATTTACTTATAGATGTGGACAGTTGCAAATATAGATACCAGTGTAGTTTGAGGGGATGGATACAGTCCTGTAGCTGTGTGTAAGTGAATAACTTGTAGCTGGTCACAACGTCTGCTACCCTATATAGGGCTTTATTCGCCCATTTGTCTATTGTACTATGAACTTCTTCTGAAAGTAGTGCTCTAATCGGGATCTGGAGTGTAGCTGTAGGTAATAGGTTCTTATTTTTCCGTATGAAAAGTACATCTTGTTGTCTTGCCTCCGTAACATAGGAGGAGTAAGTGTTTTTTCTATGTGTCTCCCTACACCATAATAGTTCATCTTGAAATTTTTTGTTTTCTATATTCTTTTCTAGAGTGGTCCAAAGTATCTCAGTGGAATGTCTGCCTAGTAAGGATGTTTGAGAGACTCTGGCAGCTTTGTAATAGTCTATTAAGTTTGGAATGCCTACCCCTCCTAGTTGTCTGTGTCGCGTAAGTATTTTAGATGAGATTCTAGGGGACTTCCCTCCTCTTATGAAAGCCACTAATTCTGTTTGTAGCACGTTTAATTCTATAGTCTGTATCTTAAGTGGTAATGTCCGAAATAAGTAGAGAAGGCGAGGAAAGACATTCATCTTGACGGCAGAGAGTCTTCCAAACCAAGAAAATGAATGCTTTTTCCAGTTTGACAGATCCTGTCTGATAGTTTTTATCATTGGGATATAGTTATGTTTGTGCAGTAATTCCAGACGTGGTGTCAAGTTGACTCCTAGATATTTTAGAGAGTGTGTTGCCCATCTTAGATCGAAGTTTAATTCAATGTGTTTTTTCGTGATTTGTGGTAAGGCAAATGGCATTGCTTGACACTTGTCCAAGTTAATCTTATATCCTGAAATTTGGGAAAATGTGTCTAGTATGGAGTACAAATTCGGGAGCAAAACAAGCGGTCTGGTGATTGTCAGGAGAATGTCGTCTGCAAAGAGGGTCAGTTTGTAGTCAATGTCCTTCACTTTAAGTCCTGTAATGTCTGGTGATAATCTTATCTTGGAGGCCAAAGGTTCAATGCATAATGCGAATAGTAATGGCGACAGGGGGCAACCCTGCCTGGTGCCATTTAGAATCGGGAATATTTTCGATTTGTAAACAGAAGTTACCACCTGTGCAGTTGGCGTCGAGTATATCGCTCGAATTGCTGTAAGAAGTGGGCCTGTTAGTCCCATATGTCTGAGTAAGGCCATCATGTATTGCCAGTCAATTCTGTCAAACGCCTTCTCTGCATCTAATGAAAGAAGCAGAGAAGGCGTACCCGTCTTGTGTAGGTAGTCAATTATGAGCAACATCCGTCTTATATTGTCAGGGGCTTCTCTGTCCTTAATAAAACCTACTTGGTCTGGGTGAATGAGAGATGGTAGAACCGTTTTGAGTCTGTTGGCTAGGATTTTGGTGAAGATTTTTAGATCTTGGTTGATAAGAGAGATAGGACGGTAACTGGAGCAGAGTTTGATATTTTTCCCTTGTTTGGGTATGATCGCTATTTTTGCCTGCAACAGTTCCGTCGGTATCTCACTACCGGCCAAAATGTGGTTACAGAATGTAGTGATATGTGGTATTAAACTCTCCTTAAAAAGCTTATAGTAGTCTCCGGGGAAACCGTCCGGTCCCGCCGCTTTGCCCAATTTTAGCTCTTTGATCACCTGTGCAACCTCAGGTGCTGTCACGGAGGCCCCCAAGTGGTCTAGGTCTGTTTTGGTGAATTTAGGTAATTGGGCTGTTTCAAGGAATGTCTCTGTCAACTTATCTACCCTTGGTGATCTAGACACTTTGTTCCCATCATATAATTTGCTATAATATAGGGCAAATTCATCAACTATCTCTTGTGGGTGAGTTGTTAATTCTCCCTTGCTGTTCAGAATAGAGGAAATAGTCAATGTTTTATTTCGCTCCCGAATTTTGTGAGCCAAATACCTATCGGGTTTGTTGGCATATATGTAATATTGGACTTTTAACCTTTGAATAGCTCTACATGCATCAGCCCTCTGGATCTTTGCTAATTCGGCTCTCTTTTGTTGTAAAGTGTTTAAAAGGGATTGTTTCAATGACATTCTATGCTGTTTCTCTAAACTTCCAATCTCCTGTTGGAGTTGGGTTGTCTGTGATCTTTTTTGTCTAAGATAAGTTGATTTATTCTGCATGAGAATCCCCCGTATGACTGCTTTATGGGCTGCCCATGTGTTTAACGGATTATCTGTGGAATCTATATTCAATTGCCAATATTCCTGTAGATGTTTCAGTGTATTCTCATAGGTTTGTGGGTGTTTGAAAAAGCTAGAATCATATGTCCAAGATTTTTCTCTCTTGACGTCTTGTGTCCCTTCTAAATGGAGAGAGACTATTGAGTGATCTGACCACGTGCATGGTAGTATCCGTGATGATTGTAAGACAGGTTGAAGTATCTGACTGATATATATGTAATCAATCCTGGTGTATGTATTGTGTGCTGCGGAGTAGAATGTAGTGTCTGTTGTGTCTCCATAAAGGGTTTGCCATGTATCTATAAGAGCATGTGGTGCTAGTAGATTTTGAATTGTTTTGACCGTATGATTGTGTCTTTGTTGTTTCTTGGTCAGTGCTTGTTGTGGGGTAGTCTTGGATTGTGTCATGCAAATATTAAAGTCACCTGCTAGTATAAGTTTATGTTGTGACCAGTCTGTGAGCAAATAGGTAATTTGTCTAAAGAACTGTTCATGCTTTTCATTGGGGGCATATATGTTGCAGAGCATCACATTAACGTTATCTATCTGTCCTACTACTATTAAATATCTACCCTCCTCATCAGCTATCACTGTATCGTGAGTAAATTGTAAAGATGAATGGATGAGGATAGACACTCCTCGTTTCTTAGTGGAAGTGGTTGCATGATAATGCTGGTTAAAATATCTAGACCAATATCGAGGAATCTGGCCCTTGGGGAAGTGAGTTTCTTGTAAAAAGAGAATATTGGCTCCCATTTCCGTGTATTGTGTAATTGCTATTTTTCTTTTGACATCAGAGTTGAGGCCCCTGACATTATGTGAAATGATCTTGATTTTTGGTGACATTATGTGTTGATTATGTTTGATGGGTATTGACTGTCCCCTCCCCTAATACCTGTATAACTAGCTGAGTAGATCAGCAGGACCAAGCAACACTTACAGTTCCCCAACTTCTCCTCACGACTCAATGAAATGTATATCCGGGTGAGACCGGAAGCACACTTAGCATATTTATATGACAATGTTATAGAAAAATCACACCTGAAAAAATGAAAAAGAAAAAGAACAAACACAATAATGATAATAGAAAAAAAATAGTAACAAATGAAAATTACATCCTATTATAACGTCTCTCAGTTTACAACAATTTGAGAGCAGCTCATGTAAGTGTGCAATAACGTTGCGACTATATAAATATGGTTTTATAACTAAGAATGGATGTGGTTAACAACAATAAGCCCTTTTTGTGAGAGGAGGATTAAGAAAAGAAACATTCCTCCCCCAATAATAAGCTACCAACATGAATTGCTCCACATAAGGTTTCAACCAGTATATAACATTACATCATAACCTGTATTAACTAAAGTTTATTTTCAGAACTTTAACTTCAACAATAAAACTTCAATGACTTGAGTTCATATATTTGTTCAGTGTCCAGGAGAATTGATGCCCCTTAGTGCAAATGCACCAGCACAACAGTTCACCTATCACTTCCTCCAGTTGGTTTGTCAGGCCTCTCCATAACCCCAGTCCCCTTACTTTTTTTGAACCTCAAGAGTGTATTAAAGTTATACTTATCTGCTATTGAGGTTCGTCTTGAGGCTGATTCAATTCCTTGCAAACTTGGTTTGCGAGCTTGTTGAGTGTCCATTATCAGTGGATGAAAGAAGAGTAGGTCTTCCTCTAATCTTTATTGGCTTTGCTTGTTTCTTTGCATCTTAGGTCCTTTGTTTCTTCTTTGGGATCTTTGACCATGTTTTTTGTAGCTGTTTACTCTGCTGCTGCGGAGTGTCTTGGGGGTCCGATTCCTGACCCAGGGTCGGGGGGGGTTATCCGTAGTCTTTGGCATATGTCTGGGATCTCCTGAGGGTCCTTAAGAATCAGGGTTTTATTTTCAAATAAGATATTGAGTGAGAAGGGGAAGCCCCATCTATATGGGATTTGGTTTTTCCTCAGAAGTGAAGTGAGGGGTCTCAGTGCACCTCTTCTCTGTAGCGTTCTCAGGCAGAGATCCTGATAGAATTGAATGACATTTCCCTGGAATTTGAATGTCGGATTTTTTCGCGAGGCTGCTAGTATCTCCTCTCTTTCCTGATATCTTAGCATTTTGATTATTATGTCTCTCGGGGGATCATTGCCTTTTGGTTTAGGTCTGAGAGCTCGGTGTGCTCTTTCAATCTCAAATTTCTCTTCTTCGGATCTCCCTGTGATGCTATGAAATAGCCGTAATAGATAGTCTGTTAACTCTGGTGTGGTTATTGTCTCTGGGACCCCCTTCAATCTCACATTGGATTGCCTATTGCGATTTTCCAAGTCTTCCAACTTGTCATTTATGTCTTCAATTTCTTGTTGCTGGGAAGATATTTGTTTGGATAGTGTATTAACTTCCTCTATCACATTATCGGTAGTTTCTTCAAGGGAGTTTACCCTGACTCCTAAGTCTGTTACATCTTGCTTGATGTCAGATAAGCTGCTCATAACAGTATTTTGCATAGTTTCCATCCTCTCTAGCAGTCTTTCAAAATTGGAGTTAAGAGCTAGATCAGTTTTAGTGAGTGGTGTTAGTTCTGTATTTTGCTCTTGAGACCCTGCATCTGAGTCTCCATCACTCCCCTGTGAATCAGCTTGCCTTTCTGTAAGCTTCTCTGCCTTTGAGGTCTTAAAAAAAGATTTGCTGTAGCTTGTTTAGTTAGCGGTGCAGTTTTTATGTTTTTCTTGCCTGCCATTTTTGCTTTCTCTTGCCCCCTCTTAGCTAGTGAGATGAAGGTTGTGATTTAAATAAGCGTTCTAGAGTGTCTTCCCCCTATAACTCCATTAAACAGCTCTCAGTAATGTCATGTCTGTGTGGGTTGCTGTGGATCGGTCGTTATTGGTGCTTGTAATTACCTCACTGCGTATACTTCCATATCTTTGCATGTATATATTTTAGCTGCTAGCAACAACTAAAATCTCTTAAGCTTTCTTGTTTTTTTTAGGCATGTTGCACATCGCCGCTGCGAGCCGTGAGCGTCTCTCAGGCCTCCTCCCTTGTGATTGATGCTGCGCACCTGTGGCTGCGTGTCTGTCTGGGCCGCAACAAAGGAGCTGTCACCCCGGAGCAGGTATCGGTAAGGTCTGCCTCCGATCCTCTCCCCTTCCAGACTATTTATAAGTACTCCGTTCTGCCCGATAGTATGTAAGTAGAAAGTTGACCCCGGTTACCTCCTGTGTAGCTTTTATTCAGAGTGCCGCGCACATGGCTCTGCAAGATGGTGACCGGGATCCGTTTCGTGGCGAGACTTTCTTTCTGGGGCGAGCTCAGAGTCTACCCACTGATGTCCTAGTTGATTAGCTTCTCTTAGTTCGAAAAAGGGCCTCCTTTAGGTCTTCACACCATCTTAGTGCTTAATATTGCACGGAGCTGTTGTATTAGGCATCCATTCCCTTGCCCTGCTAGGCTCCGCCCCCCTGAAATCAATTTTAGACGTCTCTTGTCTGTTAAAGACAGAGTCATGGACACTGAATCTATCTGGAAACCCAGAAAGGTCACCCTTGTCTGAGGAATCAATGAACTTTTTGGTAAATTGATCCTCCAACCATGATCTTGAAGAAACAACACAAGTCGATTCGTATGAGATTCTGCTAAATGTAAAGACTGAGCAAGTACCAAGATATCGTCCAAATAAGGAAATACCACAATACCCTGTTCTCTGATTACAGACAGAAGGGCACCGAGAACCTTTGTAAAAATTCTTGGAGCTGTAGCTAGGCCAAACGGCAGAGCCACAAACTGGTAATGCTTGTCCAGAAAAGAGAATCTCAGGAACTGAAAATGATCTGGATGAATCGGAATATGCAGATATGCATCCTGTAAATCTATTGTGGACATATAATGCCCTTGCTGAACAAAAGGCAAGATAGTCCTTACAGTTACCATTTTGAACGTAGGTATCCTTACATAACGATTCAATATTTTTAGATCCAGAACTGGTCTGAAGGAATTCTCCTTCTTTGGTACAATGAAGAGATTTGAATAAAACCCCATCCCCTGTTCCGGAACTGGAACTGGCATAATTACTCCAGCCAACTCTAGATCTGAAACACAATTCAGAAATGCTTGAGCTTTCACTGGATTTACTGGGACACGGGAAAGAAAAAATCTCTTTGCAGGAGGTCTCATCTTGAAACCAATTCTGTACCCTTCTGAAACAATGTTCTGAATCCAAAGATTGTGAACAGAATTGAACCAAATTTCTTTGAAAAAACGTAACCTGCCCCCTACCAGCTGAGCTGGAATGAGGGCCGCACCTTCATGTGGACTTAGAAGCAGGCTTTGCCTTTCTAGCAGGCTTGGATTTATTCCAGACTGGAGATGGTTTCCAAACTGAAACTGCTCCTGAGGATGAAGGATCAGGCTTTTGTTCTTTGTTGAAACGAAAGGAACGAAAACGATTATTAGCCCTGTTTTTACCCTTAGATTTTTTATCCTGTGGTAAAAAAGTTCCTTTCCCACCAGTAACAGTTGAGATAATAGAATCCAACTGAGAACCAAATAATTTGTTACCCTGGAAAGAAATGGAAAGTAGAGTTGATTTAGAAGCCATATCAGCATTCCAAGTCTTAAGCCATAAAGCTCTTCTAGCTAAAATAGCTAGAGACATAAACCTGACATCAACTCTAATAATATCAAAAATGGCATCACAGATAAAATTATTAGCATGCTGAAGAAGAATAATAATATTATGAGAATCATGATCTGTTACTTGTTGCGCTAAAGTTTCCAACCAAAAAGTTGAAGCTGCAGCAACATCAGCCAATGATATAGCAGGTCTAAGAAGAATACCTGAACACAGATAAGCTTTTCTTAGAAAGGATTCAATTTTCCTATCTAAAGGATCCTTAAACGAAGTACCATCTGACGTAGGATTAGTAGTACGTTTAGCAAGGGTAGAAATAGCCCCATCAACTCTAGGGATTTTGTCCCAAAATTCTAATCTGTCAGACGGCACAGGATATAATTGCTTAAAACGTTTAGAAGGAGTAAATGAATTACCCAATTTATCCCATTCTTTGGAAATTACTTCAGAAATAGCATTAGGAACAGGAAAAACTTCTGGAATAACCACAGGAGATTTAAATACATTATCTAAACGTTTAGAATTAGTATCAAGAGGACCAGAATCCTCTATTTCTAAAGCAATTAGTACTTCTTTAAGTAAAGAACGAATAAATTCCATTTTAAATAAATATGAAGATTTATCAGCATCAATCTCTGAGACAGAATCCTCTGAACCAAAAGAATCATCAGAATCAGAATGATGATGTTCATTTAAAAATTCATCTGTAGGGAGAGAAGTTTTAAAAGATTTTTTATGTTTACTAGAAGGAGAAATAACAGACATAGCCTTCTTGATGGATTCAGAAACAAAATCTCTTATGTTATCAGGAACATTCTGCACCTTAGATGTTGAAGGAACTGCAACAGGCAATGGTACTTTACTAAAGGAAATATTATCTGCATTAACAAGTTTGTCATGACAATTAATACAAACAACAGCCGGAGGAATAGCTACCAAAAGTTTACAGCAGATACACTTAGCTTTGGTAGGTCCAGCACTAGACAGCGATTTTCCTGAAGTATCTTCTGACTCAGATGCAACGTGAGACATCTTGCAATATGTAAGAGAAAAAACAACATATAAAGCAAAATTGATCAAATTCCTTAAATGACAGTTTCAGGAATGGGAAAAAATGCCAAAGAACAAGCTTCTAGCAACCAGAAGCAATGAAAAATGAGACTTAAAAAATGTGGAGACAAAAGCGACGCCCATATTTTTTTAGCGCCAAATAAGACGCCCACATTATTTGGCGCCTAAATGCTTTTGGCGCCAAAAATGACGCCACTTCCGGAACACCGACATTTTTGGCGCAAAATAACGTCAAAAAATGACGCAACTTCCGGCGACACGTATGACGTCGGAAACGGAAAAGATTTTTTGCGCCAAAAAAGTCCACGCCAAGAATGACGCAATAAAATGAAGCATTTTCAGCCCACAGGGAAAAAAAAAAAGAGTCAAATTTTTGAAGGTAAGAAAAAATGATTAATTCAAATGCATTATCCCAAATATGAAACTGACTGTCTGAAAATATGGAATGTTGAACATTCTGAGTCAAGGCAAATAAATGTTTGAATACATATATTTAGAACTTTATAAACAAAGTGCCCAACCATAGCTTAGAGTGTCACAGAAAATAAGATTTACTTACCCCAGGACACTCATCTACATGTTTGTAGAAAGCCAAACCAGTACTGAAACGAGAATCAGCAGAGGTAATGGTATATAAATAAGAGTATATCGTCGATCTGAAAAGGGAGGTAAGAGATGAATCTCTACGACCGATAACAGAGAACCTATGAAATAGACCCCGTAGAAGGAGATCACTGCATTCAAATAGGCAATACTCTCCTCACATCCCTCTGACATTCACTGCACGCTGAGAGGAAAACCGGGCTCCAACTTGCTGCGGAGCGCATATCAACGTAGAATCTAGCACAAACTTACTTCACCACCTCCATAGGAGGCAAAGTTTGTAAAACTGAATTGTGGGTGTGGTGAGGGGTGTATTTATAGGCATTTTGAGGTTTGGGAAACTTTGCCCCTCCTGGTAGGAATGTATATCCCATACGTCACTAGCTCATGGACTCTTGCTAATTACATGAAAGAAATTAATGTAACATAGCAATATGAGAAAATATATAAATCTCTTTTGCAACTTTGTGCCCGCAAAGAATTGTTCAAAATGAAATGTGATGAGGACATATTAAATTGAGCATATAGGCCTTTAAGAAAAAGTTCATTTAAGGACTGAAGGAGTCTGGGTATCCTGTGAGCAGTGAACAAGTGCTGTTTGAGCACGAAACATGTCTGCTGCACAGGATTCCAGCAGTCCTCATTCACTGTGTATTAGCTGTGTAAACGTGTGGATTTGTCTCCGAGTTGGAGACTTCACACGAACATTGACTTTGTCTGTTTTTATAACATGTATCAATAAACAACAGCGTTTTATCCTAAGAAGTGCCTGAGTATTCTATGTTAATTACCTACATTTGGCACTGTTGACAAGCGGTGCTCCCTGGTGAGCATTTCCTACTGAGAAGTCTGACGTCAGCCCCCGAAGCTTCAGTGTGCTAAAATCCTATGAATCACTGTACTAACCCTAGCTAAGCTGAAAAGCTGTGTATACAGTGATGCTATGGCGTAAAGGGAAGTCTGCCTTAAAGCAGTCTAAAGTAAAAAAGTGTGTCATTGTGAACTTCATTTGCATATCTTACCCAGAATCCTTTGATGCATTGGAAACAATGTATTCAGAGGTTTACTGTGGGAAAAGTTAGTCTTCTGACTTGTCTAGATTTGTAAATGAACTACACAGTGGAGGCTCCTCCATTTGTGCACAGTCGCACGTGAACCCCCTGGGGCAAGAGGGGCAAAGAGGAAAAAAAAAAAATGAGCCAAAAAAAAAAAACATGAGAAAAAAAAAAAAAGCCAAAAAAAAAATATATAATTTTATTTTTTATTATCATTATTATTGTGTCATAAATAATCATTTCAGCACATAATGTAGGTATAATAAAGTTAAGGCTTAAAGGCAGGCTCTCAGACAGGCTGTGTTGTGTATAATATCACATTCACACATCATGTATTTAACTCAAACAGGAGGGGAGCTAGGACCGGGCGGACGCCGGACGACAGAGCAGAGCCCAGACTGCTGCACTAACGTCACCACCAGGCAGACCCACACCGCGTCAGTCAGTCTCCTCCTCCTGATTTCTCCCGACCAGCCAGCCCAGCCCCAGGCACTGCGGCTGCTGTCTCTTGTGCACCGCGCGCCGTCACGCCCACGCCAGTCACCTGACCGCTCCTATTCTAAACCTGTTCGCACGTGCGAA
The DNA here is from genome assembly GCF_027579735.1 of Bombina bombina. Classification (NCBI taxonomy): domain Eukaryota; kingdom Metazoa; phylum Chordata; class Amphibia; order Anura; family Bombinatoridae; genus Bombina; species Bombina bombina. The sequence goes on from NC_069501.1 coordinate 45,428,492, forward strand.
CAGAGAGCCCCTATCCTGCACAGTGATCTCTATGCATCACTGTGCAGGCGTAGCTCCTCCCAGCCCGGCAACTGTAATAGAGCCTTAACCGCACAGGCTGAAGTGTGCGATTCACTTCAGCCTGTGCTCTGCCTCCTCCCACAGTCTGCCTGAGCTTGCCTCTGATACGCTGCTGCGTACACGTGACGGCCCCCACAAGGCTCCTCCCCCTCAACGGCGCGAAAATCGCATTGAGGAGATAGCCGTTGAGCGGATAGGAGCCTTGTTTAAGAGCTCTGTGTACAACTTGCCTCTCTTCTTAAAACAAAAACAATCTGAATCTACATAGTGTACTAATTTCTACAGTGGTTACTGCAGTGCTGCCTCACTGAGTCTGTGACTATTGTTGACTCGCAGTCAGAGACTGAGTTAGTTAGATCAGACATTAGATAGGGAAGGAAGGTCAGGGACAGAGTCAGACAGGGTAGGGAAGGTAGGGAGGTCCAAGGAATCTTGCCTTAAAAAATATATTTTGCTGCAGGCCTGCAGCTTATTAATTTGTGTGTGTGAGAAAAAAAAAAAAGGTCATTTTTATTTTTGCATTAAAAAAAAAAAAGATACAGTCTCTCAGACAGTCAGATTAGAGTACTTAGGTAGGGAGTTCTTTAGTGGACTAGTGGAGTAATTTGGGAATAATAAAATAATATTTTTTAGCAGATTTTATCAGATTGCAATTAGAAGTTTTGCAAAAAAAGTTAACATCTGCTGTGCTGCTGTCTGATACTAGTTGTGACCGTTGACGGCTGTCACGGTTTCTTATTCTTACCATTAATACATTTAAGTATTTTAGCAGATTAATTAATTAGCAGATTGCAATAAGAAGTTTTGCAAAAAAAGAAAAAAAAAAAATTTTATTTTAAAAAAAGCATTTAACTGCTGTGCTGTTGCTGATACTACTTGTTGACCGTTGACGGCTGTCACGGTTGCTTACCATTAATACATTTAAGTATTTTAGCAGATTAATTAATTAGCAGATTGCAATTAGAAGTTTTGCAAAAAAAGGTAAAAGTTTTTTTGAAAAAAAAGCAGTTAACTGCTGTGCTGCTGTTGATACTACTAGTTGTTGACCGTTGACGGCTGTCACGGTTGCTTACCATTAATAAATTTAATTTAAGTATTTTAGCAGATTAATTAGCAGATTGCAATTAGAAGTTTAGCAAAAAAAAGGTACAAGTTTTTTTTTAAAAAAACTGCTGTGCTGCTGCCGATACTAAAATTAGGCAGTAAACTGACATATTTAAGTTTTTTTTTTTTTATCTCTAGTGAGCTATATTATTATAATTATTATAAGATATTACCTATTAGTTGTAGTTGATATTTTCTAACAGCTGCAGTATATTTTATAACAACCGGCACCGCAAAACTACTTGCCGTTGCCTACTAGTGTTGTGTTGTATAGTTTCCAACAGCTGCAGAGCTACCTACCTACAAGTTATATATTACATAACAACCGCCAAACTATTAAACTTTAATATATTTTCTAACAGCTGCAGAGCTACCTACCTACAAGTTATATATTAGATAACAACCGCCAAACTATTAAACTATTACTTCAAGTTGAGTTGTATATTTTCTAACAGCTGCAGAGCAGCAGAGCTACCTACCTACAAGTTATATATTACATAACAACCACAAAACTATTAAACTTTTAATATATTTTCTAACAGCTGCAGAGCTACCTACAAGTTATATATTAGATAACAACCGCCAAACTATTAAATTATTACTTCAAGTTGAGTTGTATATTTTCTAACAGCTGCAGAGCTACCTACCTACAAGTTATATATTAGATAACAACCGCCAAACTATTAAACTATTACTTCAAGTTGAGTTGTATATTTTCTAACAGCTGCAGAGCAGCAGAGCTAGCTACCTACAAGTTATATATTACATAACAACCACAAAACTATTAAACTTTTAATATATTTTCTAACAGCTGCAGAGCTACCTACCTACAAGTTATATATTAGATAACAACCGCCAAACTATTAAACTATTACATCAAGTTGAGTTGTATATTTTCTAACAGCTGCAGAGCAGCAGAGCTACCTACCTACAAGTTATATATTACATAACAACCACAAAACTATTAAACTTTTAATATATTTTCTAACAGCTGCAGAGCTACCTACCTACAAGTTATATATTAGATAACAACCGCCAAACTATTAAATTATTACTTCAAGTTGAGTTGTATATTTTCTAACAGCTGCAGAGCTACCTACCTACAAGTTATATATTACATAACAACCACAAAACCATTAAACTTTTAATATATTTTCTAACAGCTGCAGAGCTACCTACCTACAAGTTATATATTAGATAACAACCGCCAAACTATTAAACTATTACATCAAGTTGAGTTGTATATTTTCTAACAGCTGCAGAGCAGCAGAGCTACCTACCTACAAGTTATATATTACATAACCACAAAACTATTAAACTTTTAATATATTTTCTAACAGCTGCAGAACTACCTACCTACAAGTTATATATTACATAACAACCGCCAAACTATTAAATTATTACTTCAAGTTGAGTTGTATATTTTCTAACAGCTGCAGAGCTACCTACATACAAGTTATATATTAGATAAGAGCAAAGGACTGTTCTTTGTGTGTAAACTAACAGTTAAGATGGCACTTAGTAAAATTAGTGTGTCTGAGCTAAAGCAATTACATTTTTCAACGTTGCCCATTGAAAGAAAAATTGAAATTAAAATGCTCAGGCCAACACCTATGCTTAACCTTACCCAGGTGACAAAATGTAAAACTAGAGATTACAAAAGAGAATTCAAACCCGAGGTATATGATAAATATCCATGGATTTGTGGTTGTGAATTATCAAACAGGCTCTTTTGTTTTTATTGTCTACTGTTTGCAAAACAAAGTGGGGATTCAAGCTGGGTGAGTTATGGTGTCGCCGATTTATCACATTTAAGTCAAAAAACAAATAAACATAATTGCTCCCAATCACATTTAAACTCCACATTAGAGTTTAATTTGCTAGGAAGGGTTGATATTCGGCAACAACTTGACAGTCCATATCGCTTGAATATTAAAAAACATAATGAGCAAGTAACGAAAAATCGCTATGTTCTTTCCAAAATAATTAATTGTATTTTATTTTGCGGCGCATTTGAGCTTGCACTTCGAGGACATGACGAACGCGATGATTCATTAAATCCAGGCATTTTCAGAGGTCTTATAAACTTCTCAGCAGAGCTTGATGCATCTCTAAAAGAACATCTCGCTAGTGCCACTGTTTTTAAAGGAACGTCAAAAGAAATTCAAAACGATTTATTAGACTGTATGCTTACTGTTTGCCAGAACCAAATAAAGAAGGAAATCTCAAATGCAAGTTTTGTAGCAGTGATAGCAGATGAAACTACTGATGTTTCATCTGCCTTCCAATTGGTTGTTGTTTTTAGATACATTATAGGTAACGGACAACCGGTTGAGAGATTCTGGGAATTCACTAATCCAGCTGGACATGATGCAGAATCTTTAGCTACGTGTATTCAAGCTACTTTGGAAAAAGTTATAGACAACCCAGAGAAACTGATATCGCAGAGTTACGACGGTGCAAGCGTGATGAGTGGTCAGCATGCAGGTGTTCAGGCTATAATTAAACGTACCTATAAGAATGCACATTTTGTGCATTGCTACGCACATCAGCTCAATTTAATTGTCAGCCAAGCAAGCAGTCAAAATCAACAAGTTAGAGTATTTTTTTCAAATCTAAGTGACATTACTAACTTTTTTAGTAACTCACCACAAAGGATAGCTATTCTAGATGAAACTGTTAAAAGAAGGATACCTCATGGTTCAGCCACCAGGTGGAATTTCAAGAGTCGAACCGTCAATACAGTTTTTGAAAACAGGGAACAGTTAATTGAATGCATGGAAAAAATAGAGTCAACATCGAAAAAAGAAATAGCTATAAATCAAGCAGGGGCTATTCGGCGTATGTTACAAGACTCGGTATTCGTGTTTTGGCTTACAGTTTTCCACAATATTATGCCACATGTAGATGTGTTATACAACCAACTTCAGAAAACACAAACAGATGCGGCACTTATTAGAAAACATATTAACACTTTCCAGCAGACAATGGAAAACGAAAGGAATAGAATGGACACAGTGACCATGACGATATCAGAAACAGAGGAAACATCTAGGAAAAGGAAGAGAGAAAATATTCACATTGCTCAGACTGTGGCAGCTAAAGAGATATGCGATGTTATCACAAATCAAGTAAAAGATAGATTTTCTTTTATAACTCACTACTCGGCTGTTTCTCTCCTGCAAGCGGAAAAATTTGCGGATTACGAGAACATTTTTCCAAATCAGCTTCTTGACCAAACATCAGCTGTTTATCACACATTACAGAAAGATCGCCTGAAAACTGAACTAGGAGTAATTTACAGAAGACCAGATTTCAGAAACATGAATGGTGCCATTAGTCTTCTACAGTTTATAATTGAAAATAACTTGGACAGTACTTTCTCGGAGACCTACAAACTGTTGCAAATTATTTCAACTATTCCCGTGACAACTGCTGAGGCTGAGAGATGTTTCTCAACTTTAAAACGAGTTAAGACATTTCTAAGGAGCACAATGACTGAGGAAAGACTGACCGCTCTAGCCATGCTGACAATTGAAAAACAATTGATAAATGACATTCCTAAATTCAACGAAAATGTTATTGATTTATTTGCCTCAAAAAAAGACAGGCGGATTGACTTGATTTACAAAACTTGTACTTGAGTTATAAACATTGTTTTAATGTTTACCTTTGAAGTAAATTATTAAGCACTAGTGTAATAGAAAAAAATCTTCTTTTGTACTAGAAAGTAAAATGTTGGTGTATTTATCTTCATGTTGCCAAGGCCTTTGGTTGCATTGCCTAATATTGAACACTGGGGGCTGGGGCAACAGTAATTGAAATGTGGTTGTATTTCTCTATAAAGTGGAAGGTTCTTTAAATCCAGGAATATATATGTTTTCATAAATGTACATTCAATATTCTTATTATTTTGCAGCTTTAATTAATCATTTGGTTAATATATATATATATATATATATATATATATATATATATATATATATATATATATATATATATATATATATATATATATATATATATATATATGTTATTATATAATTTAACTGAGCACCATCATGTATATTTTAAGACTAGACATGGGCAGGTAGTGTAGGCTCCTCCATTTGTGCACTGTCGCACGTGAACATGGCTGTACTGAAGAGTATGCATTCATAGATTTAAGATGTCTGTGTCCACTGTGAGGAACACAGTGAGCAATGCATGGTGAGGATATGGAAGACCACAGGCACAGTTCTTGTTAAGGCCAGAAGTAGCAGGGCAAGTAAAATATCAGAGAGGGCCAGAGGCAAAGGCAAAGGATGTTGAGAACGGTCAAAAACAGCCCACAGACCACCTCCAAAGACCTGTACTACTGGTAATATTGTTGATGGTCTCATGGATTCCACTCAATATCAGCAGATACTTGAGAATAATGTTGAGGAATCAGTCACAAACTTCAGTTGAAGTTACCCCCAGGCAGTGGCTGGATATTTCAAGAAGACGATGACCAAAAACACTGCTGGTTGAAATTGGTGGGGCCATTTGAGGGGCGTGACTTTCGCAAAGGGATGTGGCTTTTAAAAATGGGTGTGGCTTGCTAAAAGGGGCGTGGTTTTTAAAAAGGGGCGTGTTTTTTCAAAGGGGCGTGGCTTTCTAATAGGGGCAGGGTCTTGTGCACCCCCATCCTAAAAATTCACCAGCCGCCACTGGAACTACACAATGACTTATTCTCTCTCTCTCGTGTATGTATATACACGCACACATACATATGCATATACACGCACACATACATATGCATATACACGCACACATACACATACACGCACACATACATACTGCATATACACGCACACATACACGCATACATACATACTGCATATACACGCACACATACATATACACGCACACATACATACTGCATATACACACACATACATACTGCATATACACACACATACATACTGCATATACACGCATACATACTGCATATACACGCACACATACATATACACGCACACATACATATACACGCACACATACATATGCATATACACGCACACATACACGCACACATACGTATGCATATACACGCACACATACGTATGCATATACACGCACACATACGTATGCATATACACGCACACATACGTATGCATATACACGCACACATACGTATGCATATACACGCACACATACATATTTAGACATGTGTATGTATCTCTATGTTAAACTCCTTATGTCTTTGTACAGTTTTTTAGTCTCACGTAACAATTAACCAGAGATTTTAATTTGCGCTATCCCGACAATTATTACATTAAATTGCACTCAAGCAAACCTGTTTACTTTCAACTCTTAATACGCGTGCTACATCCGACGTGCATAAAGAGCTGTAATAATTCCGTTTTTGAGGGGACAGATCAGATAACTACAATATACCTGTATTGGCAAAAATGTTACTAGTAATAGTTACCACTGTTTTATTGTTAACATTTTTATCTGCATGTGCAGCGTAGCACCAGCATTTTAAATACTGCAGCTGCTCATAGAACCAGTGGGATTTGTATAGTGCCAGCATATAACAAACTGGGGCATTACCAGATGGTACAAGCACCTTAGACTCTCTGAGTAAATGCTGCGTTTAAAATGCTGGTGCACGGTGCATACTTAAATACACTTTTGAAACAGCTATAGCTTTATTTGAAGCATTAATGCTAACACATGTATATTACAAAATGCTTCCATTCAAAACTGAAACTAATCCATGTGGATTCCAATTTTGTTTAGAATGTACCTTTAAAGTAATGATAAATTAGCATGGTTATATGCATACCAGTATATCCTAAGTGGTATCCAACTAAACCTCTGTATTGTTTTTTTTATTTATAAAATTCAGAAAATGACTTCTCGAAGGTGAGTGCAAACTAACGCTCATAACACTCATAACCTGGTCCTAAATGTTTATGAAGCATTTTGTTAGTAAAATGTAAATTGTTTTGAAATCCAAGGTCCTTGAAAAGCCTCTTGATTATGTTTATCGAATCTCCTCTGTCATGAACAATAACTGATAAAGCAGTCACTGTGTAGCATGTTGCAGTGTAAACATTCCACATTCTCTCTCTGGAAGCGGAAAGAACAGTCTTCTCACATAAGTTAAAAAGCAATGAAAAAATAAAACGTACATTGCATAGTTTTTTTTTTGTTCTATGCAATAATATTTTTCTTTTTGCGAAAATGTAATTTTGAGTGGGGACGGCCTTTTAATGGTTGCAGATCTTATAATGAGAGACTAGATACTTACTTATTAAATCTGTGGTTTTCTCCTCGGCCTGTACGTATCTGCTCTTCTATAGCGGTGGTTGTAGCTATGGATTTGATATAAAGACAAAAATAAATGAAAACAATGAATCAACTGCTCATGTAAAAAAAGTACTACTGGATGTTTTAACAAATATTTAAAGGGACACAAGTCAAAATGAAACTTTAATAAATCAGAGCAGCAATTGTAATCAACTTTCCAATTTACTTAATTAACAAAATGTGCAGTCTTTTTATATTATAACGTGAGTCACCAGCTTCTACTGAGCATGTGCAAGAATTCACAGAATATGCGTATATGCATTTGTGATTGGCTGATGGAAAACATAACTTTGAAATTTGTCAGAAAAAAAAATTCTGCTACTCGTTTCAAGTTCAAAGTAAAATTGTATTGTCTTTTAATCATGCATTTGTTGATTATGAAAATGTACTGTATTGATTGGTCCTTTAAGTAAAAAGTACATGGTGGGACATATAACCCAGTATAAAAACAAACATTTATGTAGGAACTTAACTGATAAATTAATTTCTTTCATATTGACAAGAGTCCATGAACTAGTGACGTATGGGATTTACAATCCTACCAGGAGGGGCAACGTTTCCCAAACCTCAAAATGCCTATAAATACACCCCTCACCACACCCACAATTCAGTTTAACGAATAGCCACGTATTGGGGTGATAAAATAAGGAGTAAAAAAGCATACAAAAAGAGGAACTGGAAAAATAATTGTGCTTTTATACAAAAAATCAAAACCCACCAAAAAAAGGGTGGGCCTCAAGGACTCTTGCCAATATGAAAAAAATACCCAAGATGTGGAAGTCCACGGAAGAGTCACTAGAGAGGGAAGGATAAAATAAAAACAGCTATTTCCGCTGAAAAATTAAATCCATACAAAAAAATAATTCTCTTATAAATTATAAGAAAAAAACTTGAATCATAAGCAGAAGAATCAAACTGAGACAGCTGCCTGAAGAACAACTTTTCTACCAAAGACTGCTTCAGATGAAGCAAATACATCAAAATGGTAAAATTTAGTAAATGTATGCAAAGAAGACCAAGTCGCTGCTTTGCAAATCTGATCAACCGAAGCTTCATTCTTAAAAGCCCAAGAAGTAGTGACTGATCTAGTAGAATGAGCTGTAATTCTCTGAGGCGGAGACTGTCCCGCCTCCAAATAAGCTGTGGGAATCAAAAGTTTTAACCAAGATGCCAAAGAAAAGGCAGAGGCTTTCTGACCTTTCCTAGGACCAGAAAAAACAACAAATAGACTAGAAGTCTTTATGAAATCCTTAGTAGCTTCAACATATTTCAAAGCTCTTACAACATCCAAAGAATGTAAAGATCTTTCAAGAGTATTCTTAGGATTAGGACACAAAAAAGGAACAACAATTTCCCTACTAATGTTGTTAGAATTTACAATCTTAGGAAGAATTTTAAATGAAGTCCACAAAACAGCTTTATCCTGATGGAAAAATCAGAAAAGGAGACTCACAAGAGAGCAGAGAATTCAGAAACTCTTCTAGCTGAAGAGATAGCCAAAAGAAACAACACTTTCCAAGAAGGTAGTTTAATATCCAAAGAATGCATAGGCTCAAAAAGGAGGAGCCTGCAAAGCCTTTAAAACCAAAATAAGACTCCAAGGAGGAGAAATTGATTTAATAACAGGCATGATACAAACCAAAGCCTGAACAAAACAGTGGATATCAGGAAGATTAGCAATCTTTCTATGAAATAAAACAGAAAGAGCAGAGATTTGTCCCTTCAAAGTACTTGCAGACAAACCTTTATCCAAACCATCCTGAAGAAACTGTAAAATTCTAGGAATTCTAAAAGAATGCCAAGAGAATTTATGAGAACACCATGAAATATAGGTTTTCCAAACCAGATAATAAATCTTCCTTGAAACAGACTTATGAGCCTGTAGCAAAGTATTAATCACTGAGTCAGAGAAACCTCTATGACTATGCACTAAGCATTCAATTTCCATACATTCAAATTTAGCGATTTGAGATCCTGATGGAAAAACGGCCCTTGAGACAGAAGGTCTGGTCTTAACGGAAGTGGTCAAGGTTGGCAACTTGATCCGGACAAGATCCGCAAACCAAAATCTGTGAGGCCATGCTGGTGCTATCAGAAACACTGCAATTTTTCCATTATGATCTTGGATATTACCCTTGGAAGAAGAACTAGGAGACGGAAAAATGTAAGCAGGTTAATAAAACCAAGGAGCTGCTAAGGCATCCACCATCTCTGCCTGAGAATCCCTGGACCTGGAAAGTTTGTTTAGATGGGAAGCCATCAGATCTATTTCGGGAAGATCCCATATCTGTACAATCTGACAAAATACATCTGGATGGAGAGACCACTCCCCTGGATGTAAACTCTGACGGCTGAGATAATCCGCTTCCCAATTGTCTAAACCTGGGATATGTATTACAGGAGTTGGATTCCATCCAAGAAAGTATCCAAGATACTTCTTTCATTGCTAAAGGACTGCGAATCCCGCCCTGATGACTGACATGCCACAGTTGTGATATTGTCTGTCTGAAAAGGAATGAATGATACTCTCTTTAATAGAGGCCAGGCCTGAAGAGCCCAGAAAATTGTTCTAAAATATTGATTGGTAACCTCACCTCTTGAGGATTCCAAACCCCTTGTGCTGTCAGAGATCCCCAGACAGCTCCCCAACCTTTGAGACTTGCATCTGTTGAAATCACAATCCAGGAAGGACGAACAAAAGAGGCCCCTTGAATAATCCGATGAAGGTCTAACCACCAAGTCAGAGATAGTTGAATGTTGGGATTTAAGAATATCAATTGCGATATCCGAGTATAATCCCTGCACCACTGATTCAGCATGCAAAGCTGCAGGGGTCTCATATGAAAATGAGCAAAGGGGATTGCATCCAATGCTGCAGTCATGAGTCCTTAAACTTCCTAGTACTTCCGTTTGTGGGAGGGGCTTGGCGAGGAGTCTGAAGTTGGCACGCAGAGTGATCCATCTCCACACAGGCCCCTTCAGCTTATCCACTGCCGTTGAGGTGATACTGTAATAATCAATCCTGCTTAGTTTGATTACTAGTATAGGTATGTAGCACAATATCAATTGAGAGTACTATTACTTGGTAAACCCATATGGATATATGTGCAGTTAATATAGATTAATGTTTCCCTACAAAAAGTACACACTAAAGTATTATCTGTATTATAGGAATCAAAATCAAATGCAATCTTAGAAATAAGCAGGCTTGTAATAATACAAAAGGATATAGGAATAGGTGAAACTTTCTTAAGAATAAGTAAGGAATAATTATAATATATTGCGTAACATGAGATATTGAACACACAGCAAGTAAGTCTTATCCAATGTAGTATTGATAGATTGTTATAATGGAGAACTTCTGCAGATATGATTATAGTTGCAAACGTAGTAATGTACCTTGAAAACTGTGAATGCGGTAAGTAAGGACAAACACTTCCGGGTTCTGTGGGCTGCGGCTGCAGCAGCAGCAGAGACACGCTGAAGCCAGCTAACAGTCAGCGTGTGACGTCACGATTCTCCGGTGCAGCAGAAATCAACATAAGGATAATATAACAGAACAAATAAGATTAACAGGTAAGAGCTTCAATAACCGGTTATTCTTTATGGCAGCCACAGACTTGGTTGATAAATAATATGAGCTGATAAGTTGAAACAGGTAACGTAACTTCCCAAAATAAAGACAGTCTTGAATAAATGAAAAGTACTTGCCAAAGTAAGATGTTGCAACAGGCTGGAAATAAATATTAATTCCGTAGTAGGTAGATCTTGAATGAGGTAACTTGAGTTGCTGAAAAGTTTAGATACAATATTAACCTTCCAGAGGTATCAGAGGCTCAGTGTTACTCTGAGGAAAATAACAAAATACTAAGCAAGGTGTGTTCAGTGAACAGGTGTTTTATGAGAGTAAGTAAGATATGATTGGTTGAATTCTAATTAAGGAAACAGTACACCCAAAAGCCTGACAGATACCTACCCTGGCCAAAAGAGTGTGTCCGGCTCGGAGGGAAGCACCCTCCATCCGAGGATCACGTTCCGGATAACAGGAAGTCCATCAGCCAACACGACTCGCTGGCTAGAGTCACGGCCGGTGCAAACAGCCGCATCAAGGATCAACACCCTCCTCAGTAGCGCTCCCAGAACCCCGGTGACTGGAGAAAGCCGAGGCGGCTGACACTGCCTTCGACGGACTCGAGTCCCAGGATAGGAGCGTAGTTTGGTAAACACAGCAGTGGGGACGTCTGCCAAGACCTACAGACACGCATCAAACAGGACACCGGTCTCCCTCCCAGAACCCCAAGGGCAAGACTGTAAAGTTTATCGCTGTTTTTTTACTCTTACATGTGTGTCACCTTGCCATGGGATAGGAGGTGGGAAGAGGACCTTGCTAATATTCTGTCCAGGGCCTGGGGGGATCTACGCCCATCTGAGGCTGACCTCTATCAGTAGGTAGTGAAGAAAAGCGAAATTAAGGGGGAAGAAGGAGAAAGATAAGTACTGTTATATCTATCAGTTGTTCTACTCCCCTATCTTTTGCCTATCTTATTTTTTTCTGCTGTGGAATACTTTGTGAATGGAGGGAATGTGTGCACAAGTTGTCTCCTGGTTATTAGATGGCCTTGCAGTTAAAAAGGGCGGAAGAAAGAAAGATTTGTTGTCATATCTTCTCTCTAAGTTGTAAATGGCCGTTAACTATGCAACTTGAAATCAAAGGAACTGTTGTGTTTCTCCTTCTTTAGTAAGATAAAGGGACTGCCGCAAGATGCATATCTGACTATCAATCTATCTGAACTATCTCTGGCTATATGCTTGAGATTTAGTCAAGTCTATCAAGTGGAAATATTTGGCCTGGAGCAGGGGGAGTCTTCAATGGTTTTTGAACTTACTGTGATCTCTCTATGCCGTGACTTTTGTAAATTGCCAACAAGAGCTCTGGCTCCTTTTTCTGCTGTTGGCCTTGCTCTCCAAATCTGTTTGTTGGAAGTCAATATAATATATATTATATATGTATATTTAGAGAATAATTGTTAGTACTGCACAATTACTGGGAACAGGCTAAGCTATTATCAGTTACTGTGTAGTAATCCTCTATAAGGAGGAGTTACCAAAAAGTATCTACAATGTTATTCAAGCAAGTATAAGTATCCTAACGTATTGAAGTCCTAGTGATATTCATATCTACACAGTTTTTGTGAAAAATTTTCTGGTACAACATGGCGGTTAGTATAAGTTAAAGAATTATATGTATTAACATCTTATTCTGATATCTATCTGTGAAATATGTGATCTATCTGGTTAATACTACAGAGTAATACAGTGAAACATATCTACACAGTATTTGTGAAAAATCTTCTGGTTTAACCTGACCTTAGTACAAGTTAGTTAAAGAACTATATGTACAAATTTTCTATTTTTCTATCTGAGTATTGCAGTTAAGTATATTTACACAGCACCTGTGAAAAAAATTTTGGTTCAACCTGGCCTTTAGCATAAGTCAGTTAAAGAATTATACGCATGAATGGTCTACTTTGATATCTATCTGTGAAATATTTTGAAATATCTGGTCAAAGCTGTTGAATATTACAGTGAAATATATCTACACAGTTTTTGTGAATATTAGTCAGTTATACAATCTAATAGCAGTGCGATATAGGGAATATCAAGTAAGATACTGGCAAACTGACTTTACTATAGCTGAGTGTCCGTAGGAAACACTGATCCCCAACATTATGTGTTAAAATATAGGAGTGACCGATCTTCCACCTTCCTCATATACACAGGAGCTAATCCTTTATACTTTGCTATCTTTCTACACTGCTTTTTACACACCTACTATTTATTTTAGTTTGCTTATTTTTTCACTGTTCCTGCCCAACTGGGCAGCCTAACAATTCTTTTTTCTTCTTTTTTAGTACAAATTCACTATCTGCACCACATCACTATTTGTCCTCACGACTCACTTTTTATTTTTTCTCCCTCATCTCCTTTTATGGATACATTTTTAGGGATCAGTAGGAGTGACTCTGGTACAATGCCACCCAAGAGTAAGGATAGAAAGCCTAGGTCAAGCATAGGTAGTTTAGAGACAGGGGCAACAGACTTCTCACCTGGCCCCAATACTGTTATTGACACCAACAATTTAGTAAAACAAATATCCGATTTATTTATGCCACAATTTGAAGGAGTTAAAACAGAACTGATTACTTTAACAAGTGAGCTTAAACAAGTATCCAGCAGACTTGGAGAAATCGAGAATAGGATATCTGATTTAGATGACTTACAACAGGTACAACAATCTCGCTTAAATGCTCAGGCTAAAAATATTGAAACTATTCTATCTCGACTAGACGACTTAGAGGATAGGTCACGGAGAAACAATTTAAAAATAGTAGGTCTTCCTGAGAGCCCTGAATTTTCAGATCTTTTGAAATTTGTTCAATATACACTACCAGGACTGCTTGATATGCCCTCAACTAGTACGGAGATTATGGTGGAAAGGGTCCACAGATTGGGCACAAATCAAAACAAAGATAATACTACAAAATCTAAAAGACCAGTACTAGTAAAATTATTGAATTTCCAGGACAAGCAGAGAATTCTAGCCTATTACAGGAAGAAAGCTATTGTAGAGATAAATAAAGATCGTATTTTATTATTTTCAGATTTCTCTGCAGAAACAGCGAATAGGAGGAGAACTATGGCCCCCTGGTGCTCGAAGTTAATAAATGCAGGTTACCAAGCTACAATGATCTATCCTGCTAAGATCAAAAATTTTTTAGATAATAATGTAAATACACTGAACACAGTAGAGGAGCTTAGACAATTTTTGGAAAATAAAAAAATACAGTAGAAGAATGTATATACAATTTTTCTATTTATCTGATTCATTCCTTGATTTGACTGTATTGTACCGACATATTAGTTTGTCTGTGTTTTTTTGTCTTTTTTTTTTTTATTATTATTTTCCTCTTGTCATGTGTGCTCTCCCCCCCCCCCCCCCCCCGCTTGTGGTAGCTGCTCCTCACCAACTAACCATTGTTGATATCAGAGAATCAGCTCTAGCCCCAATATAGATGAAAAAATCAATTAGTCTATTTTCTTGGAACTTGGGGGGGGGGGGGGGGTTTCTCCCCTGTTAAGAGGAAAAAAATTATTCACCACTTGAAAAGTTATAAACCAGATATTGTCTTCCTGCAGGAAACTCATTTAAGTCTGCAGGAGGCAGAGAAATTAAAAATGGGCTGGATTGGGGAGGAGATTGCGGTACCAGCAGTAAAAAAAAAAAAAAAAGAGAAGAGTTGCTTGCATCTTTAATAAAAAATTGGATTTTAAGTTAATCTCTCAATACAAAGATGTGGATGGAAGATATTTAATTTTGGAAATAGAGATTAACGAGTGTCGATACATGCTATGTAATCTTTATGCCCCAAATGAATGTCAGCCATATTTTTGGGATGGGCTTTATGCAAAATTAATCAATTCAATAGACTCCCAATTGATCATAGGGGGGGATTTCAATAGTGTCTTTGTTCTTCAGCTGGATAGACTGAGAACTGGTGGCTCGTATAGGTCAAGAAAGGAGGCAAAAATATTGACCTTTTCAAAGGGCCTTAAACTAAGGGATATATGGAGTATCCAACACCCGGATGAGAAATTATTCACATGCGAATCCAAAACATATCGCACATTCTCAAGAATAGATATGTTTTTAGTGTCTGAAAGACTTTTGCAATTAGAAATGAATATAATCTTATCAGATTATGCCATTATATCTCTGTCTAACCAGCTGAGGAGTAAAAGGGATAGTCTGTGTGCTAAATTTTTCTACCCCAATTTTCTATATTCTAATATTCCCTTTAGAAACTGGCTGATTCAAAAGTGGAGGGATTATGTCTATCAGAATAAGGAATATATCCCGAAAACAGAAATATTTTGGGAGGCCGCATAGGCCTGTTTAAGAGGGGAAATCAAGGCTTATATGGTCAAAAGGAAAAGAAAGATAAGAGCAAGGGAACTTCAATTAACCAACTATCTTAAAAATAAATTTATAAAATATATTGATAACCGCAACAGGGATAACTGGGACTGTTACGAAAAGGGCTAAGACCGAGAGAGATATTTTTTTTAACCCAAAATCAGATACAGGAAGATATTAAAAACAAAGCCATATATGGCACTTTTTCCCCTAAAACTGCAAAAATGCTGTCAAACATTTCCAAAAGTAAGAGGAAAAATAATTATATAAGAACAATTATATCAGAGGGCAAAAAATATAATACTCCAAATTATATTATTACGCAATTTCAGTTATTTTATCAGAAAATCTATTGTCCTGTAGAAGTCGATCAAGAGGCGAAAAACACTTTTTGGAACGATATCAAATTACCAAAAATTTCCTTAGACCACTTAAATATATTGAACAAAGATTACAATAGAGGAAACGCTAAAAGCTATTAAAGAAGCGGTCTTAGGGAAGGCACCAGGGCCTGATCAATCGCCTATTGAATTCTATAAAATGCTATCGGAAGAGATAGCTCCCACTCTGACAGAATTGTTTAATAATTATTTCTTGTTGCATTCTAGGCCCTCTCGGTTCTTCACAGCTTCAAACATTACTCTCATTTTAAAGAAGGAGAAAGACCCCAACTCAATGGATTCATACAGACCAATCTCGCTTCTTAATAGCGATTATAAGTTATTAGCCAATATATTAGTCACCCGTCTCAAAAAGATCATAGGAGTTGTTATACATCCGGACCAAACTGGATTTATTCCAGGCAGGTCAGCACACAAAAATATTAGGAAGGCTATGACTATAATCGAATATATATTGGCATCCTGTAGGACAGGGTCAGGGCCGATGCAAGACTTTGCCCTATTAACGGTTGATGCAGAAAAAGCCTTTGACTCTGTCCTATGGGATCACTTACTAACGACCCTAAGCAGGTTTGGCTTTTCAGGTCATTTTTATAATTATATCTCACTCATATCAGAATCCAACTTCTTACCTTAGCATAAATAACATCCTTTCTCCTCCAATAACCAAGGAACAAGACAGGGCTGCCCTCTTTCACCGTTACTATTTGACATAGCCATTGAACCTTTAGCGGTGAAGAGCCGAGAGGTCTTGGAGGGTATAAGAATAAAACAATATAAAGTCACGCTTTCACTATATGCGGATGATATCTTATTCTATATAAGAAACTCAACTAAAAACATCCCAATTTTTATTGACATTCTAGCGGAATTCAGCAAATTTGCTGGTTATAGAATAAATCTTGCTAAGTCAGAGATTCTCTGGGTAATAAAGAATAAGAATAGTTATATAGAGAATCCCTTCAAATTAACTGATAAATCTATTAAATATTTGTGAATAAATCTTTCTGGGAATCTAGATGAATGGTATGATATTAATTTCACTTCTATTTGGGGAAAATGCCTATCTGAAATGAAGAAATGGAGTAAACTCCCTCTGTCACTTTCAGCAAAAATAGCGTTAATCAAAATGCGAATACTCCCAAAAATACTCTTCTTTATACAGAACATCCCCTCATTTCTTCGTAAGGCGGATATCAAAAAATTTAATTCCGGCTGTTCTTCTTTCCTCTGGGCTCCAAAGAAACCCTGCATTTCAATGTCAAGGTTAATGCACCCAAAAGACTTGGGCGAATTTGCCCTTCCAAATCTTGCAAACTATAACCTGGCATGTTTTGCCCGAATTGCTTTCGACTGGCTCACTGGTGCGAATTTTATCGCAAGCTCCGACATAGAAGAGGGTATCATGTCACCTTATGTCCTTAAAGCACTGCTACATGTCTCTCACCCTATAAAGGTTTGGGAATTCTCATTAAAATATACAATATATAATATTATCTTAGCGTGGCACAAAATCTGTAAATTATTAGAAGTAGAAAATACACTTTCTCGTTATCTACCTATTAGGGGAAAACATGATTTTAAGAGTGGTTGTATATCATCAGTGTTCAGAAAATGGTCAGCTACCAATTAGATCCTTCTGAGCCAAGTAGTAGATCCGGCTTCTAATCATATAAAAACATTTGAATCTCTAACAATTTCAATTTAGAGAGGAGATCCTTTTTTGCCTATTTACAAAATCAGACACTTCTACTACAGTCAGAAACCCCCGGAAGAGGATCCTTGGACTTTGGGCTCATTAGATTCTATTATTAGTAGATTCTCTCGGGGTAATTATTCTATATCATATATCTACAGATTGCTAATACTAAAGGAGGCAAAGATGAAGGTAAATAATCTCTTTCTTACTTGGAAATTAGATTTTCCTGAAATGGACTATGATTACTTCCAAGAGAGCTTTAATAGGATAAGAAAGTTTTCAAGTAGTATGGCAATCAGGGAATCCCATTCAAAACTCCTTAATAGGGCCTATTTGACCCCCAGCAGAATGGCTAAATGGAAGGGGGACATGGCATGTTATAGATGCAGTTTTCCGTCTGCAGATTTATTTAATGTATTTTATGCCTGTCCAAAAATGATTAAAACTGTGGAAACAAGTGGAATACTGGTTGAATAGATTCTTGCCAGACAGGCTATCACTGAAGCCTTTAGTCATCTTTTTTCTGGTTTCGGACAAAATTCAAAATAAGCCCCTGATCAACACTTTAATTTTACTAGTTAGACAGATGGTTTTAAAAGCCTGGAAGGAGAAAAACGTCCCCAGTATAGTGTCAGTGATAAACAACGTACAATATCAAATGTTGTTAGAACAATATGATCCTTTAATATTTGAGGAAAATAAATTAAGAAAATATTTTGCAAAATGGGACAAGGTAATTTTGAGTCGACCTAGAGAGGTCCAGCTACAGTTATTAAAAAATTTCCGAAATTCACCGGTATTTTTACAAATAATATTATCAGATAGATATCCTGACTTCTGGAGACAGCATTTTTTCTGAGGTAGTGGTGTGTGGGGCCCAAGCGGAGGGGAGAGAGCCAGGACAGATTATTATTTTTTTTTATTTTTTTTTTCTCTTTTCTTTCTTTTTCTTTCTGTGTCCCTTCCATTTTTTTTATATGATAGTCTTTATGTAAGAAAATAAAGAAAATAGAGGTTTTGATACTTTCTAAGAACCAAAGATTATGCTTGTATGTAAAGATGCTATATTGTATTGTTTTTTGAAATACAATGCATAACCTGTTTTTTATTTTGAATTCCTCAATAAAGAAAGATTATGTTAAAAAAAAAAAAAAAAAAAAAGTCCTTAAACTTCCATGCACATAGCCACTGAAGGGAATGATCGAAACTGAAGGTTTAGACAGGTTGAAACCAACTTCAAAATGTCTCTTGTCTGTTACAGAGTCATGGACACTGAATCTATCTGGAAATCTAAAAAGGTGACCCTTGTCCGAGGAATCAAGAAACTCTTTGGTAAATGAAAAACTTGAGCAAGTACCAAGATATCATCCAAAAAAGGAAAAACCGCAATACCCTGCTCTCTGATTACATATAGAAGGGCACAGAGAACCTTTGAAAAGATTCTTGGAGCTGTTGCTAGGCCAAATGGAAGAGCGACAAATTGGTAATGCATGTATAGAAAAGAGAATCTCAGAAACCGATAGTGGTCTGGATGAATCGGAATGTGAAGATATGAATCCTGTAAGTCTATTGTGGACATATAATGACCTTGCTGAACAAAAGGCAGAATAGTCACCATCTTGAAAGTTGGGACCCTTACAAAGTGATTCAAAAATTTCAGATCCAGAACTGGACTGAATGAATTTTCCTTCTTCGGGACAATGAATAGATTTGAATAAAAACCCAGACCCTGTTCCAGAAGTGGAACTGGTACAATTACCCCTGAAAGCTCCAGATTTGAAACACACTTCAGAATGCCTGAGCTTTCACAGGATTTGTTGGAACGTGAGAGAAAAAAAAATCTTCTCACAGGAGGTCTTATTCTGAAACCTATTCGATACCTCTGAGAGACAATATTCTGAATCCAATGATTCTGAATGAAACCTGCCCAAACGTCTTGAAATAATTTCAATCTGCCCCCCCACCAGTAGAACTGGATTGAGGGCCGCACCTTCATGCAGTCTTAGGGGCTGGCTTTGGTTTCTTATAAGGCTTGGATGTATTCCAACTCTAAAATGGCTTCCAATTGTAGCCAGAGTTCTTAGGGGAAAGAATGGTTTTCTGTTCTCTATTCTGATGAAAGGAACAAAACTGATTAGAAGCTTTAGTATTACCCTTAAATTTTGTATCTTGTGGCAAAAAAAACTCCCTTTCCCCCCAGTAATAGTGGGAATAATAGAATCCAACTGAGAACCAAATAAATTATTACCCTGGAATGATAGAGATAGTAACCTAGATTTAGATACCATGTCAGCATTCCATGATTTGAGCCATAAAGCTCTTCTAGCTAAAATAGCCAAATACATAGATTTAACATCAATCTTGATGATTTTAAAAATAGCATTACAGATAAATTGATTAGCATGTTGAAGCAAACGAACAATGCTAGACAAATCAGGATCTTTTTCCCGTTGTGCTAAGCTATCCAACCAAAAAGTTGATGCAGCCACAACAACAGCCATAGAAATGGCAGGTCTGATAATATAGCCAGAATGTAAATAAGCTTTCCTTAGATAAGATTCAATTTTCCTATCTAAAGGATCCTTAAAAGAATTATTATCTTCGATAGGAATGGTAGTACGCTTGGCAAGAGTAGAAATAGCCCCATCAAACTTAGCGACTTTTTTCCTAAAACTCTAAATTAGCCACTGGCAAAGGGTACAACCTTTTAAACCTAGAAGAAGGAACAAAAGAAGTACCAGGCTTAGACCATTCCTTAGCAATCACATCAGAAATAGCATCAGGAACAAGGAAAACCTCAGGAGTAATCACAGGAGGTTTATAAACAGAATTTAAATGTTTACTGGATTTGTTATCAAGGAGGACCAGACTCCTCAATATCCAAAGTAACCAACACTTCTTTCAACAAAGAACAAATATACTCAATCTTAAAAAGATAAGTTGATTTATTAGTGTCAATGTCTGAAGAAGGATCTTCTGAGTCAGAGAGATCCTCATCAGAGGTGGATATATCAGTACGTTGTCGGTCATTACAAAATTAATCAGTATCATGAGAAGTTTTAAAAAACCTTTTACGTTTATTAGAAGGCAGAATAGCAGACATAGCCTTCTGTATTGCATCACCAATATAATTTTTCATATCAACAGGGATATCATGTACATTAGATGTTGAGGGAACAACAGATACTGTACTAGTACTAATAGAAACATTTTTGGCATGCAAAAGCTTATGACAACTGTTACATACTACAGCTGGAGATAATCTCCACAAGCTTACAACAGATACACTTAGCTTTGGTAGAACTGTGTTCAGGCAGCATGGTTTCTACAGCAGCTTCTGAGACAGGATCAGATTGAGACATCTACAAATATTAAAGAAAAAATAAACAAAAATATCTTATTTCCTCATATAGCAGTTTCAGGAATGGGGAAAAAATGCAAATGCTAAAATAGGCAAAAAAAAGCAAATAGCATAGCCCTCTGAGCATAAAGAAGGCAAGGAGCATATAGTAAGTGGGGTAAAATAAAACCAAATTTTTGGGCGCCAAGTATGACGCACGACGCAAAAGGAAATGCCAACCTTGCGTCAACTAAGACGCAGGAAATTACGAACTTGCGTCATCAGACGCACATTCGCAACAAAATATTCTCGCGCCAAGAACGATGCAATAAATAACAGCATTTTGCGCCCTCACAAGCCTAATTTGCCCGCAAAATTAAAAAAAAAAACAAGTCAAATTGGAAAAACTTCCTAAAACATGATTCCCATACTGAAACTGCAAAGGGAAATATACATAAATCTGACAAATGGCAAATATAAGTAAATACATATAACGCCAACCATAGCTGAGAGTGTCTTAAATAATGATACCTACTTACCGAAAGACACCCATCCACATATAGCAGATAGCCAAACAAGTACTGAAACAGTTATCAGTAGAGGTAATGGTATATGTGAGTATATCGTTGATCTGAAAAGGGAGGTAGGAGATGAATCCCTACGGCCGATAACAGAGAACCCTTGAAAAGATTGAAAAGATTTCCCGTGAAAGAAACCATAAAAATCAATAGGCGATACTCTCTTCACATCCCTCTGACAAACACTGTACTCTGAGAGGAATTGGACTTCAGAATGTTTAGAAGCGCTTATCATAGAAGAAAAAAAATAATCAAGCACAAACTTACTTCACCACCTCCATAGGAGGCAAAGTTTGTAAAACTGAGTTGTGGGTATGGTGGGAGGTGAATTTATAGGCATTTTGAGGTTTGGGAAACTTTGCCCCCTCCTGGCAGGAATGTATATCCCATACATCACTAGCTCATAGACTCTTGCCAATTACATGAAAGAAAAGTAATGTATTGGACCTTCATGAACATTATGCTAACCTTAAAGGGACATGGAAAACATTGAGAATACAATTTTAAGCAACATTCCAATTTACTTTTAGTATTTCATTTGATTAATTACCTTTGTTGAAGGAGCAGCAATGCACTGCTGGGAGCAAGCTGAATACATTTAGTGAGCCAGTGACAAGAGGCACATATGTGAAGCTACCAATCAACAGCTAGCTCCCAGATCCTGAGCCTACCTTGGTACGCTTTTCAAAAAACGGATACCAAAAGACCAAAGCAAAATATACAATAGAATTTAATTGGAAACTTGTAAAATGGTATGATCTGTCGCATTTATGAACATTTCATTTTGACTTCACTGTCTCTTTAAATTAATGAGATTATAATGCTTAAACACAACTCTCTGTAGCTGATCATAGGGTGGACAGGTTTCCAATAATGAACAAAACAAAAGTCAGGTTTTTCAACAAAGTTGCTTAGTAAAATCTTGTACATTTTAAAGGACACCCCTCCATGCCTCAGAGGAAAATAGTGAAGTACCTCCAGGTGCAGAAAATGACTGATCAAATACTAAATTTGAAAAAATATATTGGTCTTTATATTACTGGCACACAAGTGGTTATATCACTGCTTTGTTTTTTATATACACACACCACTGTTTTACTAACAGTCAAGGGTTTAAAAAAAATTATCAGTGCTTTGTGCGTGTGGCAGAAAAGTGGGTAAACTCACTGATTTGTGTATATTTCTAGCCGCTGGGTGAGGGGTGTGAAAGCACTGCCTGATTCTTTCAGCCAGGATGGATACAAATCAATGATTTGTTAAGGGAAAAAAAATGTTTTGGTTGCTTTTTTTTTTAAATTAAATCAAATTTTTTTAAAAATAAAATGCTTTTTATGATGAAACATCTAAAATATAGCTTCTATTTAAAGTACATTTTAATCCAAAGGTGATTCATCTTGAAATAAGGATTAGTTTGAATTATGTAGCATGAGGCTTTATATTAATGGCTGTAATGTTTATTTTTTTGGTACATGAATTCCATTAATCCATTCACAATGTCATTCTCTCCCAAAGGTTTCTGTTAGATTATTTTGGGGCATTTATTCTATCTAGGTGATATCATATTCTCGGTTGTAGTGAATTTGTGTCTGTAGAGATATTATGCCCAAGGCTGGATTGGTTTACCAGGAGATTTCCCGGTGGACTGGCTAACTACACAATTTAAGGGAGAAGTGCTGTTGGTATTTAGGTTACAAAATATTTCCTTGTAGGTTTTATTTCCTAGACCATGTATCCTTTTAGTAGCCCTCATTTAAAAGGTGACACACTATTTTTAGTATCTTTCCCAGATCATACTATGGATAATAATTTTCACATTGTTATAGGGAGTCATATATGAAATGGGGTTGTAGGGTAACTTTACAACAACGTTTTTTTTTTTTTTTGTTTTTTTTAAATTGCAAACTAATATAATTTAAAGGGACAGTCAACACCAGAATTTTTGTTGTTTAAAAAGATAGATAACCCCTTTATTATCCATTCCCCAGTTTTGCATAACCAATACAGTTATAATACACATTTTACCTCTGTAATTATCTTGTATATAAGCCTCTGCAAACTGCCCCCTTAGTTCAGTTTTTTTTTACAGACTTGCATTTTAGCCAATCAGTGCTCACTTCTAGGAGCTTCACGTGCATGAGCTTAGTGTTATCTATATGAAACACATGAGCTAACGCCCTCTAGTGGTGAAAACCTGTCAAAATGCTTTCAGATTAGAGGCGGCCTTCAAGGTCTTAGAAATTAGCATATGAACCTCCTAGGTTTAGCTTTCAACTAAGAATACAAAGAGAACAAAGCAAAATTGGTGATAAAAGTAAATTAGAAAGTTGTTTAAAATGACATGCCCTATTTAAATCATGAACTTTTTTTTTTTACTTGACTGTACCTTTAATTCTGGAAGGAAAAAAAAACATATTGGGGAAGGAATATCCTAGTAATCCCCTTAAGAAACATGGGATATGTACATTCTACAGACTGAAAATAGGACTGGTCTTCAATTTTTTTCAGGGTTGCTTTTTAATCCCAGTCCGGCCCAGATTATGCCCTTTCTTCCAAGCAAAAATGTTCTAAAATAAACATACAGCGTTGAAATAGACCTTAAAAGGACATTTACTTTTTTCCCCCTTTCATGATTCAGATAGAGCCCACAACTTTCAGTTTTCAAATGTACTTTTATCAAATGTGCCTAATTCTCTTGATATCCTCTGTTGAAGGAGAGTAATGCTGTACTGGGAGCTAGCTGAACACAGGTGAGCCAATGAGAAGCAGCTATCTCACATTAGTGCATTGCTTCTGAGCCTACCTATGTATGCTTTTTAATAATGGATACCAAAAGAATGAAGGAAATAAGATAATAGAAGTTAATTGGAAAGTTGTTTAACATTGCATGCTCTTTCTAAATTATGAAAGTTTAATTTTGACCTTACTGACCCTGTAATGCCATTGCTCCTCTACAATGCCTTAAATACCCATTCCCCAGCTTTGCACAACCATTTATATTGTAAATTCTTTAAACCTCTAAATTTACGACCGTTTCTAAGCATCTGAAGGCCGCTTCTTATCTCAGTGCAATTTGTGATATTTTCACAGCAAGACAGTGCTAGTTCACGTGTGTGCCACAGGGATAACATTGTGCTCAATGTCGTGAAGCTATTTATGAAGCAGCACTAATTGGCCAAAATGCAAGTCTGTCAAAAGAACTGAAATAAGGGGCAGTTTGCAGAGGCTTTGATACAAGGGATTCATAGAGGTGAAAAGCATATTAATAATATAACTGTGTTGGTTATGCAAAACTGGGGAAAGGGTACTAAAGGGATTATCTATCTTTTTCATTTTCAGGTAGTCTGTCTCTTTAAGTCCTATTTACCTCATGTACATTTTGTACAAAGATATTGAGCAGTTGGTTATTACATGCCCCCAACATTTGTTGTTAGGTATCAAGGACTCAGGAGGTTGATGGGGGCCTATCACCATTTTGTGGGTGGAGCTGTGTTGGGAGAATGGGATCATGGATGGTTAGTGGGTGGTATTGTGGGTGTGTGTCTGGTTGGTTAGTGGGTGTGACTGGACAGTTTGTGGGTGTGTCTGGTTAGTGGGTGTGACTGGACAGTTTGTGGGTGTGTCTGGTTAGTGGGTGTGACTGGACAGTTTGTGGGTGTGTCTGGACAGTTTGTGGGTGTGTCTGGACAGTTTGTGGGTGTGTCTGGTTAGTAGGTGTGACTGGACAGTTTGTGGGTGTGTCTGGTTAGTAGGTGTGACTGGACAGTTTGTGGGTGTGTCTGGTTAGTGGGTGTGACTGGATAGTTTGTGGGTGTGTCTGGTTAGTGGGTGTGACTGGACAGACTGTAGGTGTGTCTGGTTGGTTAGTGGGTGTGACTGGACAGTTTGTGGGTGTGTCTGGGTGCTGGAAGTAATATTTGTTCACATCAGAAATTCAAATAAAAGCTAAATTAATTGAAAGGGGATTGGTTATAGCCAGTCTAGCTGAGCTTCACTCTTTTAAAGTAACTATGCAGCAGTTAAGCTCATTACTTTGACTCTCTCGAATTCTTATTGTTCCTTTTTGTAATGATTTATACTAGAAAGGGGGAAAGAGAGTAACACAGTCAACAAAAATCAGCTAATATAAAGAAAGAAACTAAAGAAAAACAAATAAAAAATATATTTGTTAAAAACAAAAAACAAAAAAAAACTATGCAGGCCAGGCTGTTCCTCTTCAGCATGAAGGGAAAATAATTTAGCAAACAGCAGAAACAAAAACTTACAGAGCGCACTTCATAAACCATCACTATAAAAATATAGGAGATTAATTTGACTAGCAAGTATGTTCCAGCATCTTTATAAGGAAACTCTGCAAAGGCCCTCAAACCTATCACCAAATCCTCTATACAACTTTCCTTACCAACCTTTGTGCAGGTGGACGAGCAGTGCGCATGAGCGGATCATAGCCCAAAAACAATGGTAAGTGCATGTGCACAAGACTGTGCAGCCAACAAGGCTGGATTGGCTTACCAGGATACCAGGAGATTTCCCGGTGGGCTGCAGCAGTTGGGGCTGGAAAGCTAAATTTTAAAGAGGTTATTAATGGATGAAACTGGGCTTTAGAGTGCATTTAACAACAATCTTGCAACTTTTTTTCCATACAAACTAATATAATATAATTCTGAAACAAATAATTGGGGAAGGAGTATCCCAGTAAACCCCTTTGAGAAAAATGGGGCTTGCACATTATACTGAGTCAACAGAAAATAGGGCTGGTCTCCAAATTTTCCAGGGCTGCTTTCTATTCCCAGTCCGGCCCTGGCAGCCAAGTGATTTGACCGACCTCTCTCTGGGTATGCCACAAATTGCCACCTACAATACAGCACAACAAAAGGAAGCATGGTGCTTCTTAGGGTCAAGCCTTTTTTAAATAGTGTTTATATTAAAGGTATCATGGATCCATGAGTTATATGCCCACACACTTCCATTTACTCTCTGTTTTTAATATTTGTATTTATTGTATTTTAATTATTTATTGTGATTCCAAACATTCACTGTAATAAACTACACTTTGAGATTAGGAGTTTAGTTCCAATCTCACCTCCACTCCATTTCTGACCTATCATTTAGACATCTACTAGCCCCCCAGTGCTCCATTTGACCTGATTGGGACCCTTCCATTTATTCTCCTTCATTTGATTTATCATCTATAGCAACCTCGGCCTTCTTGTTTAGGCGCTTTGCACACCAAACCATTATTACATCCTCATTTGGCCGGCTAGGAGGCCTTTTGTACAAAGCTAGAGGTTAATTTCCTGGGCGCTTGGTCTAAATTTTATCATTTGTTTAGTGGATATACTCATGCGCCACCCTGATTGGAGGTTGTAGTCATACGCCGCCCTGATTGGCAAGTGAAACAAAGGTCTACCTCTGGGCATACCTACATATGCCGCCTGGGTATGTTCACTGGAAATGTAATAACTTTTCTCAGGAGCATTTTACAAAAATACTTCTAGTTGGATTTTAAATTCACAACTTTGGCTTGCATCGCTTTAGGGCTTTCCCATAGGGAAATAGAGAGAAAAAAAAGAAAATATTATATATATATATATATCTTTTTGATTAGAGTTTGAACACTGCTGATTGGCATTCTCAATTCCTTGGATATCATTTTATATCCCTTTCCTGTTTTATACAGTTCAACTACCTTTTCCTGCAGATCCTTTGACAATTCTTTTGCTTTCCCCATGACTCAGAATCCAGAAACGTCAGTGCAGCACTGGATGAAAGATGGAAGGGTCTGTCAGGAGTCCAGAAACTCATTGACCTTTTATACACACACACACAATAATTACAAGCAAACAGATCACAGGTGAGGAAGGTTACCTTTAATAGCCATTCAAACCCCTTTGTGTCAATTTGTGTGCATGTTATCAGGCCAAAATCACCAGTGTATGTAAACATTTGAACATGGTAATTTGGGTAGCTTCTGTGTCAATATGATTTACAAAGAGTAAACACAGTTGATTGATAATAAATAGCTTCAGCCAAACACTAATCATGAGTGAAAGAAAAGTTTTTGTGTTATCATTCATATTCTCTGAAAAATGGCCATAATCCATGATCAGCATTTCCTGTACAATCTTTTCCTTTACAGTAGGGCTGAGGCAGGATTTGTTTCCGTACAGGGCACCTAGTTTTGGATAAAGTTTAGATGCAAGTTTTTCTATGTGGAGGCCAAAAGATAGATTGGGGTCTAACAACATACCTAAGTATTTAAAAGAGTGGACTGCAATCAGCGTGCAATTGGATTTTGTTTTGATGCGAAGATGGGAATTTTGTAATTTGTGTAATTTAGGTCCCATTCCAAAGATCATTGTGACAGTTTTATCAGTGTTTAGGAAGAGTTTGTTTTTTTAAATCCACTTTTCTACGTCTGAACTGGTCTTGGAGCACTTGCATAGATTACGGTGTCATCTGCGTACACGTGTACAGTTAAGGATTTATAAATAATGTTAATAGTAGGGGGCCGAGAATGGAACCTTGGGGAACACCACACGTGACTGGGAGAGGGAGGGAGTCGCTGTCAGAAATGGAGACATATTGTGATCGATACGATACATATGATCGAAACCAGGTTAAAGGACGATCAGCAATACCAGAGTTTTTTAGTTTGAGCAGTAGTATGTTGTGGTCTACTGTGTCAAAGGCCTTTGCAAATCAAGGAAAATAGCTCCAGTTAGGTCTCCTTGTTCCATGCCAGTTTGGATGTTGTTGCAAATTTTTAGGAGGGCAGTTGTAGTGGAGTGATTCGGGTGAAAACCTGTTTGATCAGAGGTCAGATAGTTAGATTGTTGGTAATACTCACATAGTTGCGTATGGATGCATTTTTCTAAGATTTTTGACAATACTGGGAGCAAAGATATAGGGCGATAATTAGAAACCAAGGTTAACTCCCCACTTTTATGGATAGGCACAACTCTTGCAGTTTTCCAAAGTTTGGGTATGTATCTAGACACCAAGGATTCGTTAATTAGGGTTGTGACAGGTTTAGCAATTGCCGGCGCACTGAGCTTCAATAGCATTGCTGGGATTTGATCAGGTCCAGACAGGTTTTTCATTTTTAGATTATTAAGTTGTTTCTTAATGACATTAATGGGTACAGGTCTAAAATTGAACTTCTCTATATTGGGTCTTTGCTGATTTAGTGGGGCCTGATACACATTTATTAGTTTGTCAATCAGGGTGGTGGAGCATCTGACAAAATAACTATTAAAAGGCATTTGCTACTTCTAAGGGGAGTTGCAGGGTATGGTTGTCCACATTGACAGTAGGGGGTTGGGAGTGGATTGGTGGATTTTGTAAGTTATTTATGAGTTTCCAAAACTTTCTAGGGTTTGATATGTTATTGTTCAGTAGTGATGTCGCAAACCTAAAAATTTGCGTTCGCAAACGGCGAACGCGAACTTCCGCAGCTGTTCTCGAACGGGCGAACCGCCATAGACTTTAATAGGCAGGCGAATTTTAAAACCCACAGGGACTCTTTCTGGCCACAATAGTGATGGAAAAGTTGTTTCAAGGGTAGTAACACCTGGACTGTGGCATGCCTGAGGGGGATCCATGGCAAAACTCCAATGGAAAATTACATAGTTGATGCAGAGTCTGGTTTTAATCCATAAAGGGCATAAATCACCTTACATTCCTAAATTGTTCGGAATAACGTGCTTTAAAACATCAGGTATGATGTTGTATCGATCAGGTAGTGTAAGGGTTACGACCGCTTCACAGTGACAGACCAAACTCCCCGTTTAACGCACCGCAAACAACCGCAAACAGTCCATTTGCACAAGGTTGGATACCAAGCTAGCCATGTCCCGTTCCATGTCCTCACTGATGTCATTGAAGGTCTCTTCCTCCACCCAGCCACGTACAACACCAAGGGTCCCCGAAAGGTGACAACAAGCCCCCTGGGATGCCTGCTGTGTTTGGTCTGCTCCTCAAAGCCACCTTCCTCCTCTGACTCCTCTTCTTCAGACTCCTCTCTCTACGTTGCCTCTCTCTGCGTTATTATAAGGTGTGTTAAGAAGTACTATTCCTATCAGTTTAATCCCTGTTACGGCCCCTATCAGGGGACGTGTATATGGCATGGATTTTAGGAACCGGGAGATGGAAAAAGATGCTTGGTCGGTCCTCCTACTTCAAATTTGGGGCACTGCGCGTGCAATCTAATGTGCCACCAGATAGGAATAGTACTACTTAACACACCACTCCTATCAGTTTAATCCCTGTTTTTGGTTTGGTTTTTGAAGCCACAGTGCAGAACCAGAGGCCAGAAAAATTAGGCATGTACACAATCATGAAAAATTTGGTAATTGTTGTAGCCACTGCTGTAGCAGCGGCCAGAAAAATTGATGTTTGTTTCCCAGGCAGAAAGTGCCCTAAAACATTGCGGCTTGAACCCTAGTTGGTGGCGGATAAGTCACGCAAGTTATCCGGCATTCAGAGATCAAATACAGCAGTGTGTGGACCATTTTTAGCCCAAGGCAGCTCATCTCATCAGGCCTTTTTTAGTCGAATGTATCGCCCACTGTCAGTCCCTTCGGGATCCATTCCTCATTCATCTTAATAAAGGTGAGGTAATCTAGACTTTTTTGACCTAGGCGACTTCTCTTCTCAGTGACAATACCTCCTGCTGCACTGAAGGTCCTTTCTGAGAGGACACTTGAAGCGGGGCAGGCCAGAAGTTCTATCGCAAATTGGGATAGCTCAGGCCACAGGTCAAGCCTGCACACCCAGTAGTCAAGGGGTTCATCGCTCCTCAGAGTGTCGATATCTGCAGTTAAGGCGAGGTAGTCTGCTACCTGTCGGTCGAGTCGTTCTCTGAGGGTGGACCCCGAAGGGCTGTGATGATGCGTAAAACTTATAAAGCTCTGCATGTCCTCCATCAACATCAAGTCTGTAAAGCGTCCTGTCCTTGCCGGCGTGGTCGTGGGAGGAGGAGGATTACTTTCACCTCTTCCCCTGTTAGATTCCAATTGTGCTGTGACATCACCCTTATACGCTGTGTAAAGCATACTTTTTAAATTTATTTTGGAACTGCTGCATCCTTTCCGACTTGAGGTAAAAAAAAAGTGTTGTTTTTTTTAAATGTACACTACTGTTACACCAGATATGAGTTGCACTGGGGTGACACTGTGCCCTGGCAGGCCCTGAAACGCACACGTGTGAAGGAAACTGACTGCTATTATTTCACAGTCAAAAAAGTGTTGTTTTTTTAATGTACACTACTGTTACACCAGATATGAGTGGTGGCACTGGGCAAGTGGGCACAGTATACGCTGTGAGCCTGACACACACGCTGGTAGGCAGGCAACTGCAATTAGATTACACAGGAAAAAAACAAAAAAAAAGTAGACTGATGTTCTAGCCCTAAAAAGGGCTTTTTGGGATGCTGTCCTTACAGCAGAGATCAGATGAGTCCTTCAGGACTGTAGTGGGCACTGAATACACTAGCCTAGCTATCGATTTCCCTATTAAATCAGCAGCAGCTACACTGCCCCTCCTCTCACTAAGAAAGCAGCTTCCAAATGAATCTAAAATGGATGCTGTCCAGGAGGTAGGAGGGTCTGGGAGGGAGGGTCTGCTGCTGATTGGCTGGAATGTGTCTGCTGACTGTGAGGTACAGGGTCAAAGTATTACTCAATGATGACGAATAGGGGGCGGATTGAACATCGCATATGTTCGCCCGCCGCAGCGAACAAGCTATGTTCGCCGGGAACTATTCGCCAGCGAACTATTCGCGACATCACTATTGTTCAGATTTTCACAGAAATATTGGGCCTTGGCCAATTTTGTTTGTTTAGTGCATATATTTCGCCATTGTCTATATACACAGTGATCGTTCATAGAGCCAGTATGCTTGAACTTTGACCACAATGAATCCTGAAACTTGTACATTTGAATGAGGTCAGCTGTGATCCAATTCAAGTGTGCTCCTTTTACTCTCACCTTACGCAGCGGGGCATGTAAATTCCAAACTTGTAGGAGTTCAGACTGAAATAATTCAACTGCAGAGTCTAGATCAGGGATTAGATTTAGATTTAATCTATGCCAGCTGAGATTCTGGATATCAATTAGAAATGATTGAAGATTACATTTTTTGAAGGATCTGGTGATTTTAACCTTGGGAAAGGATTTAGTTGCCTTTATTTTGCGCACGCAGTACACTAAGCAGTGGTCACTGAAATTGTTAGGGAGAACACCTGCCTCCTGGATTCGGTTGGGAGAAGTGGAGAGAATCCAGTTGAGCAGGGTATGATTATGGCTTTTGTTGTTTATGTGAGTTGGGGAGGAGATTAATTGCGTTAGCTGCAAAGA
The DNA here is from genome assembly GCF_027579735.1 of Bombina bombina. Lineage (NCBI taxonomy): Eukaryota > Metazoa > Chordata > Amphibia > Anura > Bombinatoridae > Bombina > Bombina bombina. The sequence goes on from NC_069501.1 coordinate 45,460,347, forward strand.
TATAGAAGACATAAAGTCGCATACGCATGTGGTTATTCTCTGATCTAGCGTTAGGCCTGTGCATTCTCTTCCGCTACACTGAGATGCATCACATGACGTCTGTGACAAATTATCAAAGAAATATTTTAGAAACTATAAATATACTGCAAACTTGTTTCTAATGAATTCAATGTTCACCTTTATGGATCATTAAAGCTAAACTCTCAGAAAGCTTATTTTAGCTTTCATATAGTACCCGGAATTTTTTTTCTGTTGCAATAAACCAACAAGAACAAAAATGGTTAACCCCTTGGCTGCCAGCTAAATCTACATTTTTGCATGCATTATTATATTGTGATTTAAACACTTTCTTCTTACCTTGAAGGTCAAATTATTAAAATACTATTATACTAAATTCTGCATGGTGACATCTCATTTAAACAGACTGAGCACCCTTGGTTCAGAGAAGCCTGTCCTATGATATTCTTTAGAAGCGGTGCACACTAATACAGTCACAAACCTGTAAAACAGGCATCAAATCATCAGAGCTCATAAAGAGATTTTTTTTTTACATTTACAAATATCTAAAATAAAAGCAAATTAAAAACACATACTTTAGGGATTAATTTAGAATTTTAAATAGAGAATAAAAAAAAAAGCACGTTAGATTAAAAATAAAAATCTCACCTTTAACTTTACCTTTTTTACACAGGAATATTCTAACACAGAAGACAGAAGCTCACTGGTTATAAGAAAAAATCCCACAGTTCTATTGGTGGACAATAATAAACGCCAAGAACATATAAACAACGCCCCCCCCCCCCCCGATACATTTGTTCTAGTAAGTAAACAGTATTTTGTCAGAGTGAGACAATGTTGCATGTATGTAAATCTTAATGGGACAGTATACACTCATTTTCATATAAATGCATGTAATAGACACTACTATAAAGAATAAGATGCACAGATACTGATATAAAAATCCAGTAAAAAACTGTTTAAAAACTTACGTAGAAAAGGTTGCAGGAAAGCCCACTACAAGTGGGAAATAAGACACCCCCCTCCCCCTTCTTTTGCATATGAAAACACCCTTTACACAAACAGGAGCAAGCTGGGGAAGGTATCTGATGGTATTCAAATAAAACTTTGAGGCTTGGTTAGGAGTCTGAAAATCAGAGCAATGTTATTTAAAAATAAGCAAAACTACACATTTAAAAAACAAACAAACTTTATGGGCTATATAAATAGATCATCTACAAAACATTTATGCAAAGAAAAAAATGAGTGAATAATGTCCCTTTTAGGACACTATCCGATTACTATTTTTAAGGGACATAAAGAAACTAATAAAGCACAAAGGACTGGCGTTATCCGGCATGTCTGACAGTAGGTTGCAGTGTTCAGCTGTGTTAGTGTTGGGGTTAAACACCTGAGCAAACAGAGTGTAATAACAATGTGTGCAGACACTTTAGATACACTTTATTGCTTATATATGTCTCTTTAACTGCTATGTGACTCTGTGTACTGAGTCAAGTCCAGGGGTGTAACAACTAGGGTTGCCAGCTGCCCCCACAAAAATACTGTCAGTGACTGAGCATGATGCAGGTTGGATCACACAATGCCCCACAAAAAGCTCCACCTTTGCCCCCACAATGCATATTTCTCACAACCGAGCAGTCAATCTGCCCCTCAGCTGCCAGTAACTCACGTAAACACAAGTGATTCAGCCTTATTTACTGCCCCTCACATGTGCTTCATATTTGAAATGTGTTGAGCCATGGGGGCTTTTTACCTTTAGTTATCACTCAGGTACAAACTGTACATGTGAGCGGTCAGGGTTTTGTGAATATTTTTTCTAATATACTGGACACCTGACAACCTTAGCAACTACAGAGGTTTCAGATCTCTCTATTGAGAGCCTGCACTGCTCCCTGCGATCAGTGGTAGTTCTACTAAAGGGGTGGCTATCTATGTCCCAGGTCCCCTTGCATCATACCTGGCCCTTCTGTGTGTCCCCCGCAGATCAGGGCTCACAGTTTAAAGGGACAGTCTACACCAGAATTTTTATTGTTTTAAAAGATAGATAATCCCTTTATTACCCATTTCCCAGTTTTGCATAACTAACACAGTTATAATAATATACTTTTAACCTCTGTGATTATCTTGTATCTAAGCCTCTGCAAACTGCCCCTTTTTTCAGTTCTTTTGACAGACTTGCAGTCTAGCCAATCAGTGCCTGCTCACAGATTACTGCTCGTGCACGAGCACAGTGTTATCTATATGAAATACGTGAACTAACACCCTCTAGTGGTGAAAAACTGTTAAAATGCAATCTGAAAGAGGTGGGCTTCAAGGTCTAAGAAATTAGCATATGAACCTCCTAGGTTAAGCTTTCAACTAAGAATACCAAGAGAACAAAGCAAAATTGGTGATAAAAGTAAATTGGAAAATTGTTTAAAATGACATGCTCTATCTGAATCATGAAAGTTTATTTTGGCCTAGACTGTCCCTTTAAATGCATGGGTTTACCTTTACAAATATGGTAGCAGGCTTTAGTTAACACGTCTACCACAGAGTGGCACCTTATTTATACAGGATGGCTCCTCTGGTAACCAAGGGACAAATCACAGAGATGTGGCTCCTCTTGCTAACAGAATATCTGAAAATGCCTTTGGTCAAACAGACTGGATTTTGTTTGCAAATCAACATAATGATTTCCAGGTTTTAAAATGAGTGACACAACACACTTATCTTGCAGCAATACTCTCTAATAACAATTTGTTGTATGGTGATGCAGTCTTAAAGCTGGAACATTAATCTGTTTCAGATCAAAAGGGAAAACTAACCTATTCCCTGCTAGAAAGCACAGCAAGAGCTCAAAACAGGAACACTCAATGCACAAATGAATGCAGGTGATACAAGTCACACACATATTTACACAAATGATCTCATTTAAAACACTAAACCTATATGTATAGTCTGTTTAGAATAAGCTAAACATGTAACATTTAACCATTTTTTTTCTTTTCAAGTATTAAGACTTTCTCTTTAACAATGGCTGTGGTGCCTGGATTACCTCTGTTTGGTCTATGGATGACTGGGATTAAACAATACTGCCCAGGTGTAGCTCTGTAGGGTCACCTGCACAAAAACAAAGCAATAAAATGAAATAGACACACCCACACACCCTGACAATTTGCCTCTGTTACTGCACACACTGCCCCCTTGTGGCAGCTTTTACCTAAAACATGTTCTAATTTAGCCTTTTCAGACTTTTGTAGCTAAATTACCTACATAGCTATTTAAATGTGATGCCATTGCAAGTATAATCAAATATGATTAAGGACAGGGGACCGAAACATTGTTGGTTTGAAGTCTGACTAAATAAATAAATAACCCTTTTATGGAGTTGATGCTGCTGCTAATTGCTTTGTTGAATATTTGTGTAACCCCCAGTAGCGTGCACACCTCTCTGAATCTTTCCCAGGTGCTGGAATTCTACTACAGGGGAAGTAACTCAGCTCTCAGGGACAGTCACTGTAACACACACACTGCTACAGGAGAGGTCACACAGCTCTCAGGGACAGTCACTGTAACACACACACACTGCTACAGGAGAGGTCACTCAGCTCCCAGGGACAGTCACTGTAACACACACACACTTCTACAGGAGAGGTCACACAGCTCCCAGGGACAGTTACTGTAACACACACACTGCTACAGGAGAGGTCACACAGCTCTCAGGGACAGTCACTGTAACACACACACACACTGCTACAGGAGAGGTCACTCAGCTCTCAGGAACAGTCACTGTAACACACACAAACACTGCTACAGGAGAGGTCACTCAGCTCTCAGGGACAGTCACTGTAACACACACACTGCTAAAGGAGAGGTCACTCAGCTCTCAGGAACAGTCACTGTAACACACACACACTGCTACAGTCACTGTGACACACACACACACACACTGCTACAGTCACTGTAGCACACACACACTGCTACAATCACTGTGACACACACACTGCTACAGTCACTGTAACACACACACTGCTACAGGAGAGGTCACTCAGCTCTCAGGGACAGTCACTGTAACACACACACAATGCTACAGGAGAGGTCACACAGCTCTCAGTAACAGTCACTGTAACACACACACACACTGCTACAGGAGAGGTCACAAAGCTCTCAGGGACAGTCACTGTATCACACACACACTGCTACAGGAGAGGTCACACAGCTCTCAGGGACAGTCACTGTAACACACACACACTGCTACAGGAGAGGTCACTCAGCTCTCAGGGACAGTAACTGTAACACACACACACACTGCTACAGGAGAGGTCACTCAGCTCTCAGGGACAGTAACTGTAACACACACACACACTGCTACAGGAGAGGTCACACAGCTCTCATTAACAGTCAATGTAACACACACACACACTGCTACAGGAGAGGTCACACAACTCTCAGTAACAGTCACTGTAACACACACACCCACTGCTACAGGAGAGGTCACACAGCTCTCAGTAACAGTCACTGTAACACACACAATGCTACAGGAGAGGTCACTCAGCTCTCAGGGACAGTCACTGTAAAACACACACACACACACACTGCTACAGGAGATTTCACTCAGCTCTCAGGGACAGTCACTGTAACACACACACTGCTACAGGAGAGGTCACTCAGCTCTCAGAGACAGTCACTGTAACACACCCACTGCTACAGGAGAGGTCACACAGCTCTCAGGGACAGTCACTGTAACACACACACACTGCTACAGGAGAGGTCACACAGCTCTCATGGACAGTCACTGTAACACACACACACTGCTACAGGAGAGGTCACACAGCTCTCAGGGACAGTCACTGTAACACACACACACACACTGCTACAGGAGAAGTCACACAGCTATCAGGGACAATCACTGTAACACACACACACTGCTACAGGAGAGGCCACTCAGCTCTCAGGGACACTTACTGTAACACACACACTGCTACAGGAGAGGTCACACAGCTCTCAGTAACAGTCACTGTAACACACACACTGCTAAAGGAGAGGTCACTCAGCTCTCAGTAACAGTCACTGTAACACACACACTGCTACAGGAGAGGTCACACAGCTCTCAGTAACAGTCACTGTAACACACACACTGCTAAAGGAGAGGAAACTCAGCTCTCAGGGACAGTCACTGTAACACACACACACTGCTACAGGAGAGGTCACTCAGCTCACAGGGACAGACACTGTAACACACAAACTGCTACAGGAGAGGTCACTCAGCTCTCAGGGACAGTCACTGTAACACACACACTGCTACAGGAGAGGTCACACAGCTCTCAGTGACAGTCACTGTAACACACACACACTGCTACAGGAGAGGTCACACAGCTCTCAGGGACAGTCACTGTAACACACACACTGCTACAGGAGAGGTCACACAGCTCTCAGGGACAGACACTGTAACACACACACAGTGCTACAGGATAGGTCACACAGCTCTCAGGGACAGTCACTGTAACACAAACACACTTCTACAGGAGAGGTCGCACAGCTCTCAGGGACAGTCACTGTAACACACACACACTGCTACAGGAGAGGTCACTCAACTCTGAGGGACAATCACTGTAACACACACACACTGCTACAGGAGAGGTCACTCAGCTCTCAGGGACAATCACTGTAACACACACACACACTGCTACAGGAGAGGTCACTCAGCTCTCAGTAACAGTCACTGTAACACACACACACACTGCTACAGGAGAGGTCACACAGCTCTCAGGGACAGTCACTGTAACACACACACACACACACACTGCTATAGGAGAGGTCACTCAGCTCTCAGGGACAATCACTGTAACACACACACTGCTACAGGAGAGGTCACTCAGCTCTCAGGGACAGTCACTTTAACACACACACACACTGCTACAGGAGAGTCATTCAGCTCTCAGGGACAGTCACTGTAACACACACACACACACACACTGCTACAGGAGAGGTCACACAGCTCTCAGGGACAGTCACTGTAACACACACACTGCTACAGGAGAGGTCACACAGCTCTCAGTGACAGTCACTGTAACACACACACACTGCTACAGGAGAGGTCACACAGCTCTCAGGGACAGTCACTGTAACACACACACTGCTACAGGAGAGGTCACACAGCTCTCAGGGACAGTCACTGTAACACACACACAGTGCTACAGGAGAGGTCACACAGCTCTCAGGGACAGTCACTGTAACACAAACACACTTCTACAGGAGAGGTCGCACAGCTCTCAGGGACAGTCACTGTAACACACACACACTGCTACAGGAGAGGTCACTCAACTCTGAGGGACAATCACTGTAACACACACACACTGCTACAGGAGAGGTCACTCAGCTCTCAGGGACAATCACTGTAACACACACACACACTGCTACAGGAGAGGTCACTCAGCTCTCAGTAACAGTCACTGTAACACACACACACACTGCTACAGGAGAGGTCACACAGCTCTCAGGGACAGTCACTGTAACACACACACACACACACTGCTATAGGAGAGGTCACTCAGCTCTCAGGGACAATCACTGTAACACACACACTGCTACAGGAGAGGTCACTCAGCTCTCAGGGACAGTCACTGTAACACACACACACACACACACTGCTACAGGAGAGGTCATTCAGCTCTCAGGGACAGTCACTGTAACACACACACACACACACTGCTACAGGAGAGGTCACACAGCTCTCAGGGACAGTCACTGTAACATACACACACACTGCTACAGGAGAGGTCACACAGCTCTCAGGGACAGTCAATGTAACACACACACACTGCTACAGGAGAGGTCACACAGCTCTCAGGGACAGTCACTGTAACACACACACTGCTACAGGAGAGGTCACACAGCTCTCAGGGACAGTCACTGTAACACACACACTGCTACAGGAGAGATTACACAGCTCTCAGGGACAGTCACTGTAACACACACACTGCTACAGGAGAGGTCACACAGCTCTAAGTAACAGTCACTGTAACACACACACACTGCTACAGGAGAGGTCACACAGCTCTCAGGGACAGTCACTGTAACACACACACACTGCTACAGGAGAGGTCACTCAGCTCACAGGGACAGTCACTGTAACACACACACTGCTACAGGAGAGGTCACTCAGCTCTCAGGGACAGTCACTGTAACACACACACACTGCTACAGGAGAGGTCACACAGCTCTCAGGGACAGTCACTGTAACACAAACACAAACTGCTACAGGAGAGGTCACACAGCTCTCAGGGACAGTCACTGTAACACACACACTGCTACAGGAGAGGTCACACAGCTCTCAGGGACAGTCACTGTAACACAAATACACTGCTACAGGAGAGGTCACACAGCTCTCAGGGACAGTCACTGTAACACACACACACTGCTACAGGAGAGATCACACAGCTCTCAGGGACAGTCACTGTAACACACACACAGTGCTACAGGAGAGGTCACACAGCTCTCAGGGACAGTCACTGTAACACACACACACACTGCTACAGGAGAAGTCACACAGCTCTCAGGGACAGTCACTGTAACACACACACACACTGCTACAGGAGAGGTCACTCAGCTCTCAGTAACAGTCACTGTAACACACACACTGCTACAGGAGAGGTCACTCAGCTCTCAGGGACAGACACTGTAACACACACACACTGCTACAGGAGAGGTCACTCAGCTCTCAGGGACAGACACTGTAACACACACTGCTACAGGAGAGGTCACACAGCTCTCAGGGACAGTCACTGTAACACACACACACACTGCTACAGGAGAGGTCACACAGCTCTCAGGGACAGTCACTGTAACACACACATACACTGCTACAGGAGAGGTCACTCAGCTCTCAGTAATAGTCACTGTAACACACACACACACTGCTACAGGAGAGGTCACTCAGCTCTCAGGGACAGTCACTGTAACACACACACACACTGCTACAGGAGAGGTCACACAGCTCTCAGGGACAGTCACTGTAACACACACATACACTGCTACAGGAGAGGTCACTCAGCTCTCAGTAATAGTCACTGTAACACACACACACACTGCTACAGGAGAGGTCACTCAGCTCTCAGTAATAGTCACTGTAACACACACACACACACTGCTACAGGAGAGGTCACACAGCTCTCAGGGACAGTAGCTGTAACACACACACACTGCTACAGGAGAGGTCACTCAGCTCTCAGTAACAGTCACTGTAACACACACAATGCTACAGGAGAGGTCACTCAGCTCTCAGGGACAGTCACTGTAACACACACACACTGCTACAGGAGAGTTCACTCAGCTCTCAGGGTCAGTCACTGTAACACACACACACACACTGCTACAGGAGAGGTCACTCAGCTCTCAGGGACAGTCACTGTAACACACACACACTGCTACAGAAGAGGTCACTCAGCTATCAGTAATAGTCACTGTAACACTCACACACTGCTACAGGAGAGGTCACACAGCTCTCAGTAACAGTCACTGTAACACACACAATGCTACAGGAGAGGTCACACAGCTCTCAGGGACAGTCACTGTAACACACACACACTGCTACAGGAGAGGTCACACAGCTCTCAGTAACAGTCACTGTAACACACACAATGCTACAGGAGAGGTCACTCAGCTCTCAGTAACAGTCACTGTAACACACACAATGCTACAGGAGAGGTCACACAGCTCTCAGTAACAGTCACTGTAACACACACACTGCTACAGGAGAGGTCACTCAGCTCTCAGGGACAGTCACTGTAAGGAAATGATACTCCTTTGTGTTAATGATGTTATCATTTTTGGCTCCTTGTATCAAGTTCATGTACAAAGACAAATATTCTTGAGTTGGGTTGTATTCCAATTTGGAGTAACAAGAATTATCTCGTGGCTGTTTGTCCGTTTCCAATCTGTACATGTTAAGAGGCCATAGGACAATATTACCCCCTTTATCAGAATTTCTTATGATAACGTCACTCCAGGATTTCATGTCTTTCAAACCTTTGCGTTCATTAGATGTTAAATTCTGATTGGTTTTTTTGTTGTTGTTAGGGATTTGAAGTATTTTTTCACAGACTATATCATTGAAAACCTGTAGTTGGGAACATTGATTTATTTTGGGCATGAATGAAGATTTATTTTGAATTTTATTTCTCCAATTATCAAATGTTTCCATTGTAGGTTGCATTTCAGTAGTTATTTCACTTTCTAAAAGAGTTTTTAGATTTTCCAGAGTTTTTCTTTCGTCTACTGATAATGAATTAGAATTGCTTTCATTAGTTTGAATTTTATTGGAATAGAATCTTTTTAAATCAATTTTCCGGAGAATTCAAGGAAAATCAGATAACCATACTGTGGTGCATAGCAGAGGAATTGGATATTTACTCTGTATTGCACACCTGAACTAGCGATATTTATTCTCCACAAGAGGATATAACTATTAGAATAATAATGAAACTCTTAACCACTTCAGAGATTCTTGCAACATCTACGGCTGTCAGACAGATAGAACGGTGTTTATTATTTGTGATCACGTGAGATCGCTTAGCAATTATTTTCATAACCAGTTGCTGCAGTGTGATAGGTGAGTCCTTGCTGATGACACCGGGAGGGTGTGACCTATTTCCCTTTAAGAACCAGTAAGTGAGCGGCGCGCTCACCCTTTGAAAAAGCCGTTAGGGCGAAACATGTTAGGGACGTTAGGGAATTGGTGAGGAGTCCTGGAGCTCCTGTGTTTTTAGATTGCCTCAGGGAGCTGTGGTCTATATTTTGGTTTAATAATCTTAACAACATACCCTCTCATGTTATAGCTATATAAATTACTCGTAATAAGAAGCTTTTTGATTTATTTTATTTTTTCAAAACAGAAGCAGATAAGATAACAGTGTGCATACACAAGTATACAAAGATAAAAGGCAGAATACAATATTGATTAAATACCTCGTTAGTTCAAGCCATAATCTCATGCATTATAAAATCTAATAGACTGCTTCAGCGGATAGAAATGCACACCCTTGCTAATTAACAAAAAAAAAAAAAACAGTTCTATCATGGCATAATTTCTTAGTACATAAAACCCTTAACAAAACTGCAGGCTCCTATAGTGCTATATTCTCCATACCCTAACCAACACACACAGAAAAAAAAAAAAAAAGGAGAAACCCCCCCCCCCCCTACTAGCCTCCTCCACATTCTCTCAGGCAAACTGCCACTCGCCTCTTAGGTTAGCTTCCAATAAGTAGAGATAGTTCTTGAAAGGCTGAAGGACCAATTTTTGAGTTTCCTGTTCTAGTGATTTGATGAATATCCCCCATTTATTCAAAAAAGACCTGATATTATTATCTAACTATGCCTGTACTGAGGCTTGTTCTAGGAACATTTGATGTATTATCCCATTTTTGAATTCGGAAAATTTAGGTTCTTTACTAGACTGCCAATATTATAATATAAGTTTCCTACCGATCAGAACTGCTGTATTTATTAATAAGTAACTAGAACCTACTTCTTCCTGGGTCACCAAAAAAAATACTGCATGTTTATTTACTTGAAAGTATTGATTTAAAATTTTGGTGGCCCAGAATGAGATTTTCCCCCAAAATCTTTGAATTACTGGACAGAGCCAGAAGAGGTGGATCATGTCTGCTGCATAATATTTACATTTGCTACAGACTATCTTCTCATGCTGTTTATCCCATCGGGCCTGCCAACTGGGTGTATAATAACATTGATACAGAATCTTTACCTGTTGTTCTTTAAAATATTCTCCTCTCATCGCCTTTGCCAGCCTATCTCCTGAGTTCTTTATTAAGTCTAATTCTTGTAGATTTTTACATAATGGATCCCATTTTAATTCCAAATATCTCTTATTGCTTTGTTCTTGAGAGGTGAGTAAAGCATAATATGAGTGCGCGATAGAGAATTTTCCCACCTGGAACAAACTAATTATCTGCCTGAGTGTGTCATTGTCCCATTCTATTGCCTTTATTTTCTTACATTGTTCAACATAGTGGCGTATTTGTAAATAAGAAAAGAAGAGGCGATTTGACATATTATATTCTGATTTACATTCGTTAAAAGTTTTAATCGAGTTATCTTCTCTTTTAAGCAGCTGCGAGATATAATTGATCCCTAGATCTGACCAGGCATTGAATCTGGCAGAGTCATATCCTTCCTCAAATTCAGGGTTGCCTTTAATTGTTAAAAAGGGTGACCCTCTATAATTTATCCCAATTCTAGAAAAAATTGACGCCAGGCCCGTATTGGTTGGTCTATAATTAACATCCCCCTTATTTCTTTGGGGATTAATTTCGAGGGCATGTGCGTTAATGCTTTAAGATCATAGGGAGCTACTAAGGCTCCTTCAATTTCAAGCAAAGAAAAATGTCCTTTGTCAGAGAACCAGTCCCAGACAAATTTTAAATTGGAGGCAATATTATATAGTTCAAAATCAGGTAGAGCCATACCTGCAGCCTCTTTTCTTGCACATAGATGTTTGAGCGCTATCCTAGGCTTTTTTTTTTCTCCAGATGAATTGTGTTATTAGTTTATTGATTAACAGCCGATCTTTCCTCAATAATAGGAGTGGAAGGGCCTGGAAAATATAGATAAATTTGGGAAGGGAGATCATTTTTATTAAATGTATTCAACCTATAAGAGATAAGGGCAAGTTCTTCCATCTTTCTAAATCTTCCTTAAATGATGCAATAGCTGGTGCAAGATTTAAACTGTACCATCTCTTGGAATTAGATGCAAATTTTATCCCTAAATATGTGATGTAATTTTTAGCCACCTTAAAAGGAGTTTCTGGAGAGCTTTTCAGTTTTATAAGCCACATGAGTTCCGATTTTTCTTTATTAATTGCAAAGCCAGTAAAGGTCTGGAAGGCTTCTAAGGCCTCCATAATTATAGGCAAGTTATAGTTGAGATTTTGAACAAAAATTAAAAAGATCATCGGCGTATATAGCTTGAATTATTCTACGACCTTCAATGTTAATCCCTAACAGTTTTTGTCTAAAAAATATTGCCAGGGGCTCTAGAGCCAAATTGAAGAGCAGCGGGGATAGCGGACAGCCCTGTATCGTGAAGGGTAAATTGCTCTGATGTTAAAGAGTTGACACTTAGAGTCGCCCCTGGGTTAGAATATAGTAAGGCAATAATTTGAGAGAATTTGCCCTGAATACCAAAATTACTAATGGTTGTAAACATATGATCCCAAAGTAGCGTATCAAACGCTTTTTGTGTATCTATGGAGATGATCGCAGCATCTTCTGTAAGCTTTACTCCCCTTTCTTTTTTTAATTCACAGTAATTAATTGCTATCTCTAATTTCCTAAGATTTTTAATAAGTGTCCTTCCTTTGATAAAACCAGTTTGGTCAGGGTGGATCAATTCACTAATCACTTTTTGAAGTCTGTCTGCTAATATATGTGTTAAGATTTTATAATCAACATTTAGCAGAGAGATGGGCCTGTAAGACTCCATTGTTTCTCTATTTTTACCTTGTTTATGGATTAAAATTATTCTAGATTCTATAAAGTATTTAGAAGGTGTTTGATTTTCCTGGAGGAAACAGTTGAAAAGCTTACATAGAGTAGGGGTAATCGTATCTGCGAGAATTTTATATAGTTCGCCTGGGAGATCATCCGGGCCCGGCGCTTTGTTTAACTTCAATTTGACGATAGAATTTTTAATATCCTCTTCCTTAATTGGGGAGTTGAGGAGATCCAGGTCATCTTTGACTATTTGAGGTAATTTAATCCTATTCCAAAAGAGGTCCCTTTTTGACTTGTCTATGGGTTGGTCCTGATATAACTGTTTAAAATAATGCGCAAATTCCTCTAGGATATCATGGGGGAGAGTGCATGTTGTGTGTTTAGTTTTAATTACCGATATAATACTATTTGTTTTCCGTGTACTTACCAGTCTGGCCAAAAATTTCCCTATCTTATTACCGAATTGCATGTAGTTACTGTTTCTCTTCAGCTCATGCTGTATTTCTTTTGAAATATGCCAGTTGTCTCTTTGTTTTTTAGCTTCCAAGTAGTTTCGCCAATTATCTTGACTATTATCTGCGACATATTTTTGAAATTTGTTAATAATCTGTTTAGAGAGTTGAATCCAGTAAGCGTCATTTTTTCTTTTAACTTTTATCATATAAGCCAGTATTTCTCCCCTTATCACTGCTTTGAAAGCTTGCCATATAGATTAGTGGTATCTGTAGCGAAGGAAAGAAGGCGCCAAATAGGGTGATATCGCTACAAACAAATTTGATGGCAAAGTGATATAGGTTATTACTCACAAGCAGGGCGGCACTGGATTGTGCCTTCACAAGCAGACCGGGACTTCAGCGTCGCCCGGAAGACCAACCAAGGCAATACCCAATCAAAGGTCAGGAACACGCTACCAACAGCCAATCAGGACCCAAAGTGGTAACACACCTTCCTTTCGAAATCTACGGGTCTCTGCACTCTCAGCTGGGGATAGATAGTACACCACAGATGCCGGGAAACTTCGCTACAGATACCACTTACCTTGTCTATTATCGGAAGAGCAGCCTGGTTTCTACACTTCGGAAACCGTCGACCACCATCATCGTTTGCTTCCTGAGTGCACCTACATAGGAGGACGATACTCTGAACTGCCATATAGATTCTATATTTGATACTGAGCCTATATTCTTGTTATAATAAGAATTCCATTTCTCTAGCAGGAAACTTCGGAATTTTAAATTATTATATAGATATGTTGGGAAATATAGTCTATAGTTTCCCAATTTAGGTTTCATAATTGACATGCATAGAATAATTGGGGCATGATCTGAGATTGTAATAGGCGTAATTTCTACTTTTTTTGCTAGAGAAAACAATTTATCGCTGATTAAGAACATATCAATTCGTGATAGAGATTTATACACTTTGGATAGACAAGTAAATTCTTTACTATCTGGATATACATTTCTCCAGATATCTAATAAGCCTAAATTAAAGAATTTTTTTTTAAAGATTTTAGTATCCTTACAGCCTAATATGGTATCTTTCCCCATCCGGTTCCTGTCTAAGGTACTAGACGCTACCAAATTCAAGTCTCCCCCTAAAATTACATTTTGATTATATTCCAGTAATTTAATTTGTAGGAGTTCCCAAAACTCAGTTTTCTTTATATTTGGGCCATAGACATTACATAATACGAATCTTTTTGAGCCTAGTTCTACCTCAAGTATAATACATCTCCCTTGTTGATCAATTTCTTGTTTCAAAATTGTATATTTTAAAGATTTCCTAAAGATTATGGCTACCCCTCTCTTTCTCTGCACTCCTGCAGAATAGATTACATCGCCCACCCATCCCCATTTAAGTTTTTTACTTTCTAACTCGTTTAGATGGGTCTCTTGTAGAAAACCAATATCAATTTTAAGTTTATTAAAGTGTTGTAATATTGCTTTTCTTTTAACTGGGGAAGTAAACCCTCCCACATTCCAGGATCCTAATTTGCATGTCTCCGTCATATCTTATACTACATTCCTACTACTATGGAGAAATATAGAAGAGCCGAGGGGGGTATAGAAAAAAAAAATAAAAAAAATAAAAGAGCCCCACACAGATCGTGCACCTGACCTTCCTTAAACTGACCCCAAATTATTATAATATTTATATTCCTGCTTATTAACATCCTTTCACCAAGAAAAAAAAAAAATCTTTTTTTTTTCTTTTCCCTTTTTTTTTTTTCTTTATTGCTAGACATGTCTACCCATATTGCTAAACTTGTAACCCCTTCCTGAACACTTTACCTTTGCTCTATTCTCAAGAAGTTCTCTAAATCCTGAGGGTTCTCAAAAATCCTGAAACCTTCTTTAGTCTGAATACTGATTCTGGCTGGATATAGTAGCCTAACTACCCTTCCTTCCTGAATCAAACGTGAGCAGATGGGGGCACAGAGATTTCTCTTACTTGACGTTTCAAATGCAAAATCTTGAAAAATTAATATTTTCTTACTTTGAAAGAACACTTCTTTCTGTGCTCTGAAAGCTTGCAAAATCTTAACCTTTTCTTGAAAGTTCAGGTATTTAATAATAATTGATCTAGGTCTATTCTTACCATCCTCTTGATCTCATAACCTACCTAACCTATGTGCTCTGTCTACTGTGAAGGTGCATGCTGACTCAGTGATGTTTAATAGGGAGGGCAGTTGGATTGAGGCAAAATGGATTAACTCTTGTTCAGATAATGTTTCAGAGACTCCAATCACTCTTACATTGTTTCTCCTGGACCTGTTTTCTAGATCCTCAACTTTATCGCTTAAATATTTAACTTGTTTCTGAATATATACTATGTCTTTATCTTTCTCCATGTCCCTGTCTTCCAGTCCGCTGTTCTGCTAGACCAATTCTAGTAACCATCTGCTTAATCTCCTGTGATACTGAGTCTATGCTTATCTGAATTGCCTCAAATTTAGGGAGAAAAAGCTCGCTTATTTGTTTCAGTAATTCAGAGTTATTTACTACTTCTACCACATTCTCTTGTACTACCTCCTGACTATTTTCAGTGCTGCGCCTTGTTAGCTTTTTTTCTTGCTGCCTTCTGGTCGCCATGTTTGTTGTTCTATTATTCAATGAAGGGAGGAGAAATGTATCCATAAAGGATGATTATAGGGAACTTTGAGCTTTCTATTTAGCCCTATTTAGCCCTTAAGCTTCACTCAAAAGATGACCTCGCCTTAAGTATCCAGTTGAAGTTGGATTCAGACCTGCTTAGTTATAGGTTAGTGCTATTAAATTATCATTGCAGCCTGCTCAAAATTGCTTATAGCAAAAAACAAATAATAAATGTTACACAAATGTACAGAGGTAAATAAAAAGAAAGTCAGATACTCAAGTAGTTTCAGTTTGGGAGCTTGCAAGGTTTTGCTGTCTGTTGCTTCTTCCCAGGTTTCACCTCCGAGATAACAAGAAGTGAGGGGCTGTAGCTACTTATTCCTTGGGTATGATGTCAGCAGAAATGGAGAGAGTCTTTTAATTCCAACCTCAGATATCCAAACTATACAAAGAAAAAGAACACAAAGACCGCCTCATGTGTGTATCTGTCGCTCCCCCCTTCATCTCAGCATAGAAAAACTCAGGGTACTCACATTTTGATAAGGCACTCTCTCGTGCCGTTAGTTACAGGCTGGACCTTCAGCAGCAGCCCAGCTAGCTGTTTCCCTCGGCTATCTTTGCAGACGGCTTGTAGCAGACATGGAGTATACGGCCATATAAGCGTGATACAAAACACAAAATACAAAATACATGTGTGAGTCTGTTTATGTACCCCTGTGAACTCAGATTAGTCTAACACAGAATACTCACAAAGGTTGCGGCACCAAAATGTGCCTAGTAAGACAGGCTGGACCTTTTACAGCAGCCCAGCTCGCTGTTTCCACAATCATCACCGCTGAGTCTCATGTAAGACAAAAAAAACAGACATGTGCCCCACATGTGTGAATCCATAAAGATATGTCTGTAGTTATAGCATAAACAGATACACAGGGTACTCACAAATATGGCGGCATCATAATGCCAAGTTGAGCAGTCTGAGCCTTTTGCAGCAGCCCAGCACACTGTTTAACACCGTCTCCTGTTAGTATTATCAGAGGGGAGTCAGATATGTCCAAACTTAGTCAGCCAGACAGCCGTTGCAGTTAGATTTTTAAGCAAAAGGGTCCTTCAGTATAGCATTCTGCAGCATATATACAAGGGGCCATGAAATAATACACATACACCACCCTGTTATCCACAGACCTAATAAAAATAAGGGGTTTCAGCACTGCTAGCTATTGCAGTGAGAATGCGGCACACTTCTAAGATAGAATAAATTAGAGCCAGCTCCTGGAAGGGTTCGCGAGGGGGGCTAGCCAACTACAAGGTGATATATACAATATTGCTTGACAGCACTTCAGGCAAAATAGACATGCTTTAACTTTACCTTGCGTTGCCTTCCCACCTTGCTCGCCCCGCCTAAGGAGCTGGACTGGTATGCCTGAGAAGTTGGCCTGTTAGGTGAGATTGAGTCGACCAGCTGTGGATCCCGGTCCTGTCACTCGCTTCCACCCCGCAGCCAAACTCGTATCGGGCTCTAACTTGAGCGAGAGCGCCTGTCTGATGGCGTCTCGCTCAGCCCGGCTTGGCACAGATCCTAGAGCGCCACGTCACGCGTACGTCAGTGCGTGCCTATCCCCTCAGAGAGTTTTGATTTCACTCGTAATAAGAAGCTAGTGTCACATACGGAGTGTACAGCTCGTATGTGGGGAGCCTAATTACCGTTTCTGCTTTTGTGTTTTCAACCACCAATAGAAGGTCTGAACCTTAGAACTTTAATTGAATTTAACTGGGCATATACATATTGTATACCATTAGCCCCTTGAACTTGTATGCATAACATCAGAGCCGAAAAAATCCGCTATTAATAGCTTGATAATATATCTGCCCTGTGTAATTGATACACATATCACAGTAACTCTAGTAAATATTGGCATGCTAAAACGCTTATGTATACATTTAAATATACTGTTGCCATTACATACAAGCTAATTTACTATCTATGCTGTGAATTGTAACCTCACAGCTTCTGCAGTTTCGCTATATAGTAGCGTGTGTGGATGTCCATTGTGGTAATAATATCAATCCAATCTGTGGATTTCAATTTTTCCTGTAATTCACTGGAGATACAATTCAGAATGTTTATCACTGGGGTGCAGTAATACAGATTACACTGGGAGATAAAAATAAAAAATATACATGCAACCAGTACAAATTATCAGGAGTCCTGTTACTTGATACTGAATTGCCACTCTAAATCTAGCTGATACAATTCCTGTGTTTTTAATTTGTAATGTCCTACCATTATTTTAAAGTCCTAATAAAAGTTATATTTTAATTTATCTAGTATATCCGCCTTGTGTAACTTAGTCTAATTCTTTATCATGCAGGGAATTTGAGTGCTTTCTATGGCCCCAATTTATCAAAGGTCTTGCGGACCTGATCCGACACTGCGGATCAGGTCCACAAGACCTCGCTAAATGCGGAGAGCAATACGCTCTCCGCATTTAACATTGCACCAGCAGCTCACAAGAGCTGCTGGTGCAACGCCGCCCCCTGCTGACTCGCGGCCAATCGGCTGCCAGCAGGGAGGTGTCAATCAACCCGATCGTATTCGATTGGGTTGATTTCCGGTGATTCCTGTCCGCCTGGTCAGACCAGGCGGACAGGGTTATGGAGCAGCGGTCTTTAGACCGCTGCTTCATAAGTTGTGTTTCTGGCGAATCTGAAGACTCGCCAGAAACACGGCCCTTCAAGCTCAGTACGGAGCTTGATAAATGGGCCTGTATGTGTACATTTCTTGGAGACCTTGATCTCCTTTTGTTTTAGAAATTATATTATGAACTCCTTTCGTTATCAGCTGTAATTTGTATACCGCAATTAGACCGGACCGGAGGGGTACTTACTATTTCACAAGCATAGCTAGCTTGTTTCTATAACAGTTATTTAGATAACTCATGCTATTTGACAGCATATTTAGCAGTCTCTGTTTGCTCTAATACCTACAAACATCTGAGGAAAGATATGATACACATATTTGCATAAAGCTGTTTAGGTGCTAACAGTGTTTAACTAACACACTCAGCCCCGCAACTCAGCAGTATTAAATAGTATCTATAGCCTTCTCTTCACTGAAGTTAAGTGACAAACAAAGTTGAGAACTCATTCAATACTGTGAATCTAACTCACATTAAGTCGCCATTCAGTATTATTTGACAGTACATAATGTCTTATTTTTATTAATGTATGGTGAACTAATAAAACTGACCAAGTGCTTAACATTGTGAATTTAACTCTTATAACTTTGCCATTCAGAAGTAATTTGACAGTATACTTTGTTTCAACTGTATTGAACAAATTATGAATAATCTAGCTCCACATTAAGTTGTATCTTTCTTGCCATTTACTACATATTACAATTGGCAGTACGGTGTAATTTGTTTCAAACACTTAACACTGGGATACACTAGAGTATAAGAATACTATCAGTTGAGAGTATGTAACTAATAAATATTATTAACCAACTTCAAATAGGTAATTCGACCATTTTTGCAGCTCCTGGGTGTGCTTTTAACGTTGTATTTTCCAGTATTTTAATCTTTATTTGATTAATAAAAGTTATATTTTAACGTAGAGTAATCCTGCTCACTTAGTTAATTCAGCTACCTAAGTTGCCTTCATTTAATAGTGCCTTTCACACATGATGATCTACTCCATATTAACCCATTGAGTGCTAGAGATGTAGTCTTTTCAGTCAGAGTTCCTCTCTACTGTACTGTTTTCACAAGTCTAAAACTACATAGCACCTACTTTATCCAACACATTGATATATAGGGATAAATTCCCCTACTGATTGATTGGAAATAGGGGGTTCAGTATAGAGTTAGATATATACCTATAAGGAGTGCCGTTGAAACCCTTCTTGTCCTTTGAGAATATTTAACTAGTGTTTGTGAAGCGGGAGTGCGGCGGTTTAGGGGTTAATATGTTTATTATAGTGGTGACTATGTCGGGAGCGGCAGATTAGTGGTTAATAATTTAATTTTAGTGTTTGCGATGCAGGAGGGCCTCAGTTTAGGGGTTAATAGGTAGTTTATGGGTGTACTTTGTAGCACTTTAGTTATGAGTTTTATGCTACAGCTTTGTAGTGTAAAACTATACTGACTTTAAAATGCGTTAGGAATCTTGGCGGTAGAGGGTGTACCACTCACTTTTTGGCCTCCCAGGCAGACTTGTAATGCCGGCGTTATCCAAGTCCCATTGAAAAAAACCTTTGCGAAATTTATGTAAATTGGTTTGCGGTAAGGCCAAAAAAGTGTGCGGTGCCCCTATACCTGCAAGACTCGTAATCTAGGCGACTCGTAATCTATGTCTATAGTTTGTATACACTTAGTTGGAAACTCATATTGTATAACACACATATATTGTAGTTCATAGAAAAACTGTATCAATAGTTTGTATACACTATAAAAATCTGCACTTTGAAAATAACAACTTTATTTAAACAAACACTGTAGAACAAAGATTTAGCCAATTGAAAATTCACTCACAACTTATTCACATTGTATCCATGGGTTCCTGAAATGCAATAATATAAGTTAATGTGTATCCCCTAACTATAGAAGTTAGCATCATTATCCCCATTCTTCTTTTCCTAAAAAGGTTGGTGCCCGATGTGAACAGATATACTAACCCACGTATCGTATTGTATCATCATGCCACATATAAATCGTGAACATAGATTACTGCCTATTGGGGAAAGTCTCTTGTCTATTGAAAAAAGTCATACCGATGTTGCCCAGTTGAATTTAGTGGAACAGTATTTAAATGTGAAGCCCATCTCAACACAGCATCTTGAAAAAGCCCAAACATGGGGTGAAACGCATAGAAGCTTTGTTAAGAAAACATTCCTTGCTCAACTATCACTGGCAAATTTGAGGAGAGAGCCTTTGGCAATACCACAGAAGATACCGGAGGATTAGAGCATTCCCTGCGTACAAATAGTACTAAGTGCAGGTGAGGAAAAGGAAAGACTGATTCTCTACAGTAACTTGCGCAAGTTTGAAGTATTATCAGCGAATCTTGACGTCTTCAACAGACGCTGCATCCAGCAGGAGAGGGTCCGGAGCGAGACAGACACAGAGAGTAGTGAGATTACCTGCATAGCAGGCCAACTACAAGTTCATCCACAGGTGTTTATTTGTCTCACTAGACCTTTGCTGGCAGACAGATTGAATACAGTCACACTTTTTAGCATCACGAACATATCCCCAGTGTGGAAATCACTGACACGACCAAGGTTTGATAGTGGCTGGCCACTACTATATATACACACTGTATGTGCCACACTAGGAGGTGTTTAACAGTTAGCTTAGACCTAAGGACTGATTCTGTTTAAACAAATCAGTATACCACTTTAAATCATTAACTTTGGGCATTTTAGCATTTGAGACTCAAAAGTCTAACGGCCAGATTACGAGTTTTGCGTTATGAGGGGTGCAGTACTAACTTGCACGTTATTCTCACCCCTCACTTCCCTAAAGCACTGGTATTACATGTTTTTACAAACCCGGCGTTAAAAGGCAAGAAGTGAGCGTAGAGCAAAATTGTGCTCCATACCGCACTCCAATACCAGCGCTGCTTAAGTCAGTGGTGAGCTGGTTGTATGTGCTCGTGCACGATTTCCCCATAGACATCAATGGGGAGAGCCGGCTGAGAAAAAGTCTAACAACTGCAAAAAAGCAGCGTAAAACTCCGTAACGCAGCCCCATTGATTCCTATGGGAAAAATAAATTTATGTTTACACCTAACACCCTAACATGAACCCCCGAGTCTAAACACCCCTAATCTTCTGCCCCCGACATCACCGACACCTACATTATACTTATTAACCCCTAATCTGCCACTCTGGACATCGCCGACACCTATATTATACTTATTAACCCCTAATCTGCTGCCCCCGACAACGCCGACACCTACATTATATTTATTAATCCCTAATCTCCCGCCCCCAATGTCGAAGCAACCTACCTACACTTATTAATCCCTAAACCACCGCACTCTCGCCTCGCAAACACTAGTTAAATAGTATTAACCCCTAATCTGCCGCCCCTAACATCGCCGCCACCTACCTACATTAATTAATCCCTAATCTGCCGCCCCCAACGTCGCCGCCACTATACTAAATTTATTAACCCCTAAATCTAAGTCTAACCCTAACACCCCCTAACTTAAATATAATTAAAATAAATCTAAATAAAACTTACTATTAATAACTAAATAATTTCTATTTAAAACTAAATACTTACCTGTAAAATAAACCTTAAGTTAGCTACAATATAACTAATAGTTACATTGTATCTATCTTAGGTTTTATTTTTATTTCACAGTCAAGTTTGTATTTATTTTAACTAAGTAGACTAGTTAGTAAATAGTT
The DNA here is from genome assembly GCF_027579735.1 of Bombina bombina. Classification (NCBI taxonomy): domain Eukaryota; kingdom Metazoa; phylum Chordata; class Amphibia; order Anura; family Bombinatoridae; genus Bombina; species Bombina bombina. The sequence continues at coordinate 45,482,378 of NC_069501.1, forward strand.
ATTAACTATTTACTAACTACCTAGCTAAAATAAGTACAAATTTACCTGTAAAATAAAACCTAACCTAAGTTACACAAACACCTAACACTACACTAAAATTAAATAAATTACTGTTCCAATCAGTCAATAGAATGTGAGCTCAATCCTATTGGCTGATTGTATCAGCCAATAGGATTGAAGTTCAATCCTATTGGCTGATTGTATCAGCCAATAGGATTTTTTCAACCTTAATTCCGATTGGCTGATAGAATTCTATCAGCCAATCAGAATCTAAGGGACGCCATCTTGGATGATGTCACTTAAAGGAACCTTAATTCGTCAGGTAGTCGTTGGAAGGAGAGGATGCTCCGCGTCGGATGTCTTGAAGATGGATCCGCTCAGCGCTGGATGGATGAAGATAGAAGATGCCGTCTGGATGAAGACTTCTGCCCGTCTGGAGGACCCCTTCTCTCGGCTTCGATGAAGACTTCTCTCGGCTTCGTTGAGGACTTCTTGCCGCTTCCATGAGGATGGATGTTGGATCTTCAAAACTGTAAGTGGATCTTCAGGGGTTAGTGTTAGGTTTTTTTAAGGGTTTTTTGGGTGGGTTTTATTTTTAGGTTAGGGCTTTGGGCCGCAATAGGAGCTAAATGCCCTTTTCAGTTCAATGGGGAGCTTAGGTTTTTTTAGTTAGGGTTTTATTTGGGGGGTTGGTTGTGTGGGTGGTGGGTTTTACTGTTGGGGGGTTGTGTGTATTTTTTTTTTCAGGTAAAAGAGCTGATTTCTTTGGGAAATGCCCCGCAAAAGGCCCTTTTAAGGGCTATTGTTAGTTTAATTTAGGCTAGGGTTTTTTTTTATTTGGGGGGGCTTTTTATTTTGATAGGGCTATTAGATTAGGTGTAATTAGTTTAAATATCTTGCAATTTGTTTTTTATTTTCTGTAATTTAGCTAATTGTATTTAATTTATTTAATTGTATTTAATTTAGGTATTTTATTTAATTGTAGTGTAGTGTTAGGTGTTAGTGTAACTTAGGTTAGGTTTTATTTTACAGGTAAATTTGTATTTATTTTAGCTAGGTAGTTAGTAAATAGTTAATAACTATTTAGTAACTATTCTACCTAGTTAAAATAAATACAAACGTGCCTATAAAATAAAAATAAAACCTAAGCTAGCTATAATGTAACTATTAGTTATATTGTAGCTAGCTTAGGGTTTATTTTATAGGTAAGTATTTATTTTTAAAAAGGAATTATTTAGTTATTAATAGTTATTTTTATTTAGATTTATTTTAATTATATTTAAGTTAGGGGGTGTTAGGGTTAGACTTAGGTTTAGGGGTTAATAAATATAGTATAGTGGCGGCAACGTTGGGGGCGGAAGATTAGGGGTTAATAAATGTAGATAGGTGGCGGCGATGTTAGGGATAGCAGATTAGGGTTTAATAATATTTAACTAATGTTTGCAAGGCGGGAGTACAGCGGTTTAGGGGTTAATATGTTTATTATAGTGGCGGCGATGTCGGGAGCGGCAGATTAGGGGTTAATGATTTTATTTTATTTAATTTACACACACATATATATATATATTTATATATATATATATATATATATATACATACACATATATGTACACACATACACATATTAAAAAATATATGCATAGATATATACTATACATTATAGCCCTTTCCAGTCAAATACCTTGTCATACACAATAATCCTTTTAACCCCTTGAGTGCTAATGACGGCTCTGAGCCGTCACAGAGTTTCCCACTCTGGTGCTAATGACGGCTCAGAGCTGTCACTAGCACTCTCCCAACTTGAAGGAGATCTGGGGGCTCCCAATCGCTCCTAACCCGACGATCGGTGCTGCATAATAACAGGCAACGCCGGGGCTTCCCATTTTGCGTGGTGACATCACACTTAATAACGTGATGACGTCACAGCGCAACTTTATTTAACATTAACAATGTTAAATATAGGAGCAGGGAGCATGCTGCTTAGAAGCCTGTATCTCAGGCATCTAAGCAGCTACAGACCCCCAAGACCATTGGAAAGGTAATCGCCTAACCTTTCCAACAGTGTAAGTCGTAGGGATCTAAAATAAATAAAAAAAAAGTAAAAAAAAATATATATATTTTTAAAAATATTAAATAAAAATCCCTTTAAAAAAACCTTAGCACCCAGGTGGGAAAGTGCTTAGCACTCAAAGGGTTAATATTTCTCGCTCTATATATTTTTAATCAGAAACTGTATATATAAGTTTTTAACCCTTACACTTTACACTAGGGCCCCAATTTATCAAAGGTCTTGCGGACCTGATCCGACACGGCGGATCAGGTCCGCAAGACCTCGCTAAATGCGGAGAGCAATACGCTCTCCGCATTTAACATTGCACCAGCTGCTCACAAGAGCTGCTGGTGCAACGCCGCCCCCTGCTGACTCGCGGCCAATCGGCCGCCAGCAGGGGGGTGTCAATCAACTCGATCGTATTCGACAGGTGGACAGGGTCTTTAGACCGCTGCTTCATAACTTGTGTTTCTGGCGAGTCTGAAGACTCGCCAGAAACACGGCCCACAAGCTCCGTACGGAGCTTGATAAATATGGGCCTGGGCCTGAAGCCAGGCTATTACTTTGAGCGCAATTTCTGTTTATGCTTGTGCTCAATCTTTTATCTCAACTTATAATATGCACATTAGCGCAGTTGCAATATTGCTTAACACTAGTGCTCCACTTGTTATCAAGCCCAGAATTTAGTTGTCGCTAGGGATAAAATTGCACGCACTAATGAATTAGCGCATTTAATTACAGTACTTCATCCAATAAAGGCACCTTGCCACTTTACAGGACACATCATCTAACACTCCTCATGTTCAATTCCCTTTCACTCATGTAGGTGAGTTTCAGTATTCCATATCCCAGTCCCTCTGTGTAAATACATGATATCAGTATTATCTATCCTATCTAAATAACAACAAGCTGTATTGTCCAGAGATTCAGTGCTTGAACATCTGAACTTGCTAAACTATTTATTACACCCCAGGAATCTAGTAAATAATCACTAGGTCACAGCTCCCATATGTGTAAAATGTCAATTTTGGGTTCAGTTTCCCAGAATCTATGAGCGTTTCAGGATAAAGGCTAAAAAGGAGGGAAGAGGGGTCGTATGATCAACCAACATGTAGCAATGCTATTTGTATATTCTTGTTTTTGTCTCCGAGGGAACTCACAGGGAGCTTTGTTTCTTTTCAGAAAAAAATAACATAGATGCAGAGATTATAAAGAGAGGATTCTTAAAGGGCCATTATAGTCAAAAACTTAAATGCTCTAATTCAAGCAAATCTTTTTTAGACTAGCAGCCCTGTAATGCTATGTGTTAAATCCCTACAAATGGGTTAAACACACATTAAAGGTACATCTGATCCAATCAGCAGAGCTAGTCACACATCTGAGTTGTGCATCTAGAACTGCTGATTGAATCAGTGCCAGTTTTCGTTTAGGACCAGCAGTGCTCCGAGGGTCCAGAGTTGTACGTCTACTATGTGTTTGAACCCAATTGCATGGTTTGAACACTAAGGACTAGATTACAAGTGGTGCGGTGTATATATTTTTTTTGCGATTGCGAAAACTCAGCTAGAGTTAAGCTTTTTGCTGTTGCGAGGGATTCTATTTAGGGAGTGGAATAATTTTGAGACTGCAGAATTCATTAAAAGCTGCATTTTCAGTTGAGTTTGGGGAAACCACTTGAAGCATTCGTTGTTTTGAGCTATTTTAATTGCTTTTGTTTAGTTTGTTCATTGCAAACAGCTGAAAGTCTGTAAATGTTGACAATATACCTGATTTGCAATGGGGGTTTAATCATTTTGATTACAACTGTGTGTGTCCCTCAGGGGATTACAGACATTCTGATGACTTTAGACAAGATCCTGTAATACGTGGCCGGTCGGTTACATTTGTATGACAGAGGGAGGGAATCATTATCCTGCAACAGCAGGCATTGCAGAAGGATGTTGTGAGGAGGTTGTGTGTAAATATACTTTGTTATCTATCTCTTTGTATAGATAAACAATTAAACAAATACAGAGATAACCATTATCTTTCTGTTTTTGTTGCAATACTCATATACACTCCTTTATCAAGGCAACAAATCTCAATACTTGGCCAAAAATGTATTAGGGAGAATTGACTTTGTTATGAAGAAATCAGTTTATTTTGTCTTGGTATTGAATTGTCTCTCTAGTAAATGTAGGGGATGACTTCTGCCTTGATAATTAAGTATTAGAGCTCAACATGGCCAAATAAACACATTCAGGTAGTGGTAGCACTAGGTGCTGTGACCCCATTCATTACTATAGCGCATTGTAATCGCCAATGTGCCATCTGCCGTGAGTTTATATACTGTATGTACATTGGAACAGGAGACAAAACACGGATATTAAATGATAAAGGGCTAGATAACAAGTGAGGCGCAAACATTTTTGCGCCAGCATAATCGTGTTTTTGTGAGCCATTTTAATTTCGCTGATATTATAAATGGAGCAAAATCGTCAATCATGCTTTAATCTTTACTGCGATCTCAGAGCTGTGATTAACTGTTTTCCAAATCAAAAAGTGGCACAAAACGCATCAAAAACACATTACAAAGTACAGTTACGGTCATATTAACACTGTCTAATAAATACAAATTACATAGTACAGTTACAGTCATATTAACACTGTCTAATAAATACACATTACATAGTACAGTTACAGTCATATTAACACTGTCTAATAAATGCACATTACAAAGTACAGTTACAGTCATATTAACACTGTCTAATAAATACACATTACATAGTACAGTTACAGTCATATTAACACTGTCTAATAAATACACATTACAAAGTATAGTTACAGTCATATTAACACTGTCTAATAAATACACATTACATAGTACAGTTACAGTCATATTAACACTGTCTAATAAATGCACATTACAAAGTACAGTTACAGTCATATTAACACTGTCTAATAAATACACATTACATAGTACAGTTACAGTCATATTAACACTGTCTAACAAAAACACATTACAAAGTACAGTTACAGTCATATTAACACTGTCTAATAAATACACATTACATAGTACAGTTACAGTCATATTAACACTGTCTAATAAATACACATTACATAGTACAGTTACAGTCATATTAACACTATCTAATAAATACACATTACACAGTACAGTTACAGTCATATTAACACTGTCTAATAAATACACATTACAAAGTATAGTTACAGTCATATTAACACTGTCTAATAAATACACATTACATAGTACAGTTACAGTCATATTAACACTGTCTAACAAAAACACATTACAAAGTACAGTTACAGTCATATTAACACTGTCTAATAAATACACATTACATAGTACAGTTACAGTCATATTAACACTGTCTAATAAATACACATTACACAGTACAGTTACAGTCATATTAACACTGTCTAATAAATGCACATTACAAAGTACAGTTACAGTCATATTAACACTGTCTAATAAAAACACATTACATAGTACAGTTACAGTCATATTAACACTGTCTAACAAAAACACATTACACAGTACAGTTACAGTCATATTAACACTGTCTAACAAATACACATTACACAGTACAGTTACAGTCATATTAACACTGTCTAACAAATACACATTACATAGTACAGTTACAGTCATATTAACACTGTCTAACAAATACACATTACACAGTACAGTTACAGTCATATAAACACTGTCTAACAAAAACACATTACATAGTACAGTTACAGTCATATTAACACTGTCTAACAAATACACATTACACAGTACAGTTACAGTCATATTAACACTGCCTAACAAATACACATTACATAGTACAGTTACAGTCATATTAACACTGTCTAACAAAAACACATTACATAGTACAGTTACACTCATATTAACACTGTCTAACAAAAACACATTACAAAGTACAGTTACAGTCATATTAACACTGTCTAACAAAAACACATTACAAAGTACAGTTACAGTCATATTAACACTGTCTAACAAAAACACATTACAAAGTACAGTTACAGTCATATTAACACTGTCTAACAAAAACACATTGCAAAGTACAGTTACAGTCATATTAACACTGTCTAATAAAAACACATTACAAAGTACAGTTACACTCATATTAACACTGTCTAACAAAAACACATTACAAAGTACAGTTACAGTCATATTAACACTGTCTAACAAAAACACATTACATAGTACAGTTACAGTCATATTAACACTGTCTAACAAAAACACATTACAAAGTACAGTTACAGTCATATTAACACTGTCTAACAAAAACACATTACACAGTACAGTTACAGTCATATTAACACTGTCTAACAAAAACACATTACACAGTACAGTTACAGTCATATTAACACTGTCTAACAAAAACACATTACATAGTACAGTTACAGTCATATTAACACTGTCTAACAAAAACACATTACAAAGTACAGTTACAGTCATATTAACACTGTCTAACAAAAACACATTACACAGTACAGTTACAGTCATATTAACACTGTCTAATAAATACACATTACACAGTACAGTTACAGTCATATTAACACTGTCTAATAAAAATACACATTACACAGTACAGTTACAGTCATATTAACACTGTCTAATAAATACACATTACACAGTACAGTTACAGTCATATTAACACTGTCTAATAAATACACATTACACAGTACAGTTACAGTCATATTAACACTGTCTAATAAAAATACACATTACACAGTACAGTTACAGTCATATTAACACTGTCTAATAAATACACATTACACAGTACAGTTACAGTCATATTAACACTGTCTAACAAAAACACATTACAAAGTACAGTTACAGTCATATTAACACTGTCTAACAAAAATACACATTACAAAGTACAGTTACAGTCATATTAACACTATCTAATAAATACACATTACATAGTACAGTTACAGTCATATTAACACTGTCTAACAAAAACACATTACAAAGTACAGTTACAGTCATATTAACACTGTCTAATAAATACACATTACATAGTACAGTTACAGTCATATTAACACTGTCTAACAAAAATACACATTACAAAGTACAGTTACAGTCATATTAACACTATCTAATAAATACACATTACATAGTACAGTTACAGTCATATTAACACTGTCTAACAAAAACACATTACATAGTACAGTTACAGTCATATTAACACTGTCTAATAAAAACACATTACATAGTACAGTTACAGTCATATTAACACTGTCTAATAAATACACATTACACAGTACAGTTACAGTCATATTAACACTGTCTAATAAATACACATTACACAGTACAGTTACAGTCATATTAACACTATCTAATAAATACACATTGCATAGTACAGTTACAGTCATATTAACACTGTCTAACAAAAACACATTACATAGTACAGTTACAGTCATATTAACACTGTCTAACAAAAACACATTACATAGTACAGTTACAGTCATATTAACACTGTCTAACAAAAACACATTACACAGTACAGTTACAGTCATATTAACACTGTCTAACAAAAACACATTACATAGTACAGTTACAGTCATATTAACACTGTCTAATAAAAACACATTACAAAGTACAGTTACAGTCATATTAACACTGTCTAACAAAAACACATTACAAAGTACAGTTACAGTCATATTAACACTGTCTAACAAAAACACATTACACAGTACAGTTACAGTCATATTAACACTGTCTAATAAATACACATTACACAGTACAGTTACAGTCATATTAACACTGTCTAATAAAAATACACATTACACAGTACAGTTACAGTCATATTAACACTGTCTAATAAATACACATTACACAGTACAGTTACAGTCATATTAACACTGTCTAATAAATACACATTACACAGTACAGTTACAGTCATATTAACACTGTCTAATAAAAATACACATTACACAGTACAGTTACAGTCATATTAACACTGTCTAATAAATACACATTACACAGTACAGTTACAGTCATATTAACACTGTCTAACAAAAACACATTACAAAGTACAGTTACAGTCATATTAACACTGTCTAACAAAAATACACATTACAAAGTACAGTTACAGTCATATTAACACTATCTAATAAATACACATTACATAGTACAGTTACAGTCATATTAACACTGTCTAACAAAAACACATTACAAAGTGCAGTTACAGTCATATTAACACTGTCTAATAAATACACATTACATAGTACAGTTACAGTCATATTAACACTGTCTAACAAAAATACACATTACAAAGTACAGTTACAGTCATATTAACACTATCTAATAAATACACATTACATAGTACAGTTACAGTCATATTAACACTGTCTAACAAAAACACATTACATAGTACAGTTACAGTCATATTAACACTGTCTAATAAAAACACATTACATAGTACAGTTACAGTCATATTAACACTGTCTAATAAATACACATTACACAGTACAGTTACAGTCATATTAACACTGTCTAATAAATACACATTACACAGTACAGTTACAGTCATATTAACACTATCTAATAAATACACATTGCATAGTACAGTTACAGTCATATTAACACTGTCTAATAAATACACATTACACAGTACAGTTACAGTCATATTAACACTGTCTAATAAATACACATTACAAAGTACAGTTACAGTCATATTAACACTGTCTAATAAATACACATTACACAGTACAGTTACAGTCATATTAACACTGTCTAATAAATACACATTACACAGTACAGTTACAGTCATATTAACACTGTCTAATAAATACAGATTACACAGTACAGTTACAGTCATATTAACACTGTCTAACAAAAACACATTACATAGTACAGTTACAGTCATATTAACACTGTCTAATAAATACACATTACATAGTACAGTTACAGTCATATTAACACTATCTAATAAATACACATTGCATAGTACAGTTACAGTCATAGTAACACTGTCTAACAAAAACACATTACATAGTACAGTTACAGTCATATTAACACTGTCTAACAAAAACACATTACATAGTACAGTTACAGTCATATTAACACTGTCTAATAAATACACATTACATAGTACAGTTACAGTCATATTAACACTGTCTAATAAATACACATTACATAGTACAGTTACAGTCATATTAACATTGTCTAATAAATACACATTACATAGTACAGTTACAGTCATATTAACACTATCTAATAAATACACATTGCATAGTACAGTTACAGTCATAATAACACTGTCTAACAAAAACACATTACATAGTACAGTTACAGTCATATTAACACTGTCTAACAAAAACACATTACATAGTACAGTTACAGTCATATTAACACTGTCTAATAAATACACATTACATAGTACAGTTACAGTCATATTAACACTGTCTAATAAATACACATTACACAGTACAGTTACAGTCATATTAACACTGTCTAATAAATACACATTACACAGTACAGTTACAGTCATATTAACACTATCTAATAAATACACATTGCATAGTACAGTTACAGTCATATTAACACTGTCTAATAAATACACATTACACAGTACAGTTACAGTCATATTAACACTGTCTAATAAATACACATTACAAAGTACAGTTACAGTCATATTAACACTGTCTAATAAATACACATTACACAGTACAGTTACAGTCATATTAACACTGTCTAATAAATACACATTACACAGTACAGTTACAGTCATATTAACACTGTCTAATAAATACACATTACACAGTACAGTTACAGTCATATTAACACTGTCTAACAAAAACACATTACATAGTACAGTTACAGTCATATTAACACTGTCTAATAAATACACATTACATAGTACAGTTACAGTCATATTAACACTATCTAATAAATACACATTGCATAGTACAGTTACAGTCATAGTAACACTGTCTAACAAAAACACATTACATAGTACAGTTACAGTCATATTAACACTGTCTAACAAAAACACATTACATAGTACAGTTACAGTCATATTAACACTGTCTAATAAATACACATTACAAAGTACAGTTACAGTCATATTAACACTGTCTAATAAATACACATTACAAAGTACAGCTACAGTCATATTAACACTGTCTAATAAATACACATTACAAAGTACAGTTACAGTCATATTAACACTGTCTAATAAATACACATTACACAGTACAGTTACAGTCATATTAACACTGTCTAATAAAAACACATTACACAGTACAGTTACAGTCATATTAACACTATCTAATAAATACACATTACAAAGTATAGTTACAGTCATATTAACACTGTCTAATAAATACACATTACATAGTACAGTTACAGTCATATTAACACTGTCTAATAAAAACACATTACACAGTACAGTTACAGTCATATTAACACTGTCTAATAAATACACATTACACAGTACAGTTACAGTCATATTAACACTGTCTAATAAATACACATTACACAGTACAGTTACAGTCATATTAACACTGTCTAATAAATACAGATTACACAGTACAGTTACAGTCATATTAACACTGTCTAACAAAAACACATTACATAGTACAGTTACAGTCATATTAACACTGTCTAATAAATACACATTACATAGTACAGTTACAGTCATATTAACACTATCTAATAAATACACATTGCATAGTACAGTTACAGTCATAGTAACACTGTCTAACAAAAACACATTACATAGTACAGTTACAGTCATATTAACACTGTCTAACAAAAACACATTACATAGTACAGTTACAGTCATATTAACACTGTCTAATAAATACACATTACATAGTACAGTTACAGTCATATTAACACTGTCTAATAAATACACATTACATAGTACAGTTACAGTCATATTAACATTGTCTAATAAATACACATTACATAGTACAGTTACAGTCATATTAACACTATCTAATAAATACACATTGCATAGTACAGTTACAGTCATAATAACACTGTCTAACAAAAACACATTACATAGTACAGTTACAGTCATATTAACACTGTCTAACAAAAACACATTACATAGTACAGTTACAGTCATATTAACACTGTCTAATAAATACACATTACATAGTACAGTTACAGTCATATTAACACTGTCTAATAAATACACATTACACAGTACAGTTACAGTCATATTAACACTGTCTAATAAATACACATTACACAGTACAGTTACAGTCATATTAACACTATCTAATAAATACACATTGCATAGTACAGTTACAGTCATATTAACACTGTCTAATAAATACACATTACACAGTACAGTTACAGTCATATTAACACTGTCTAATAAATACACATTACAAAGTACAGTTACAGTCATATTAACACTGTCTAATAAATACACATTACACAGTACAGTTACAGTCATATTAACACTGTCTAATAAATACACATTACACAGTACAGTTACAGTCATATTAACACTGTCTAATAAATACACATTACACAGTACAGTTACAGTCATATTAACACTGTCTAACAAAAACACATTACATAGTACAGTTACAGTCATATTAACACTGTCTAATAAATACACATTACATAGTACAGTTACAGTCATATTAACACTATCTAATAAATACACATTGCATAGTACAGTTACAGTCATAGTAACACTGTCTAACAAAAACACATTACATAGTACAGTTACAGTCATATTAACACTGTCTAACAAAAACACATTACATAGTACAGTTACAGTCATATTAACACTGTCTAATAAATACACATTACAAAGTACAGTTACAGTCATATTAACACTGTCTAATAAATACACATTACAAAGTACAGCTACAGTCATATTAACACTGTCTAATAAATACACATTACAAAGTACAGTTACAGTCATATTAACACTGTCTAATAAATACACATTACACAGTACAGTTACAGTCATATTAACACTGTCTAATAAAAACACATTACACAGTACAGTTACAGTCATATTAACACTATCTAATAAATACACATTACAAAGTATAGTTACAGTCATATTAACACTGTCTAATAAATACACATTACATAGTACAGTTACAGTCATATTAACACTGTCTAATAAAAACACATTACACAGTACAGTTACAGTCATATTAACACTGTCTAACAAAAACACATTACAAAGTACAGTTACAGTCATATTAACACTGTCTAATAAATACACATTACAAAGTACAGTTACAGTCATATTAACACTGTCTAACAAAAACACATTACAAAGTACAGTTACAGTCATATTAACACTGTCTAATAAAAATGATTTAAAAAAATATTGCACAAAGAAGTTATAAGGGCTCAAAGATTGGAGATCTCTCGGGTGTTAGAAAAGAACTGCAAATGGCATTAAAGGGACAGTCTACAATATGTTTATTGTTTTAAAAGATAGATGATCCCTTTATTACCCATTCCCCAGTTTTGCATAACCAACACAGTTATAATAATATACTTTTTACCTCTGTGATTACCTTGTATCTAAGCCTCTGCAGACTGCCCCTTATCTCAGTTATATTAATATACTTTTTACCTCTGTGATTACCGTGTATATATAAAAACATTAATATATATGAGCACATATATAAACAGATATACGGTAAATGCATTATATCCCTTTGCCATTAAGTAGATGCAACATTCATTTTTAATTTTAACTATGGAGCCTATCTATCAAGCCCTGAACGGAGCTTGAAGGCCCGTGTTTCTGACGAGTCTTCAGACTCGCCAGAAACACAAGTTAAGTCTAAAGACCGCTGCTCCATAACCCTGTCCGTCTGCTCTGACGAGGCGGACAGGAATCGGCGGAAATCAACCCGATCGAGTACGATCTGGTTGATTGAAACCCCCCTGCTGGTGGGCGATTGGACGCGAATCTGCAGGGGGCGGCGTTGCACCAGCAGCTCACAAGAGCTGCTGGTGCAATGCTGAATACGGAGAGCGTATTGCTCTCCGAATTCAGCTATGTCTGTCGGACCTGATTCGCAGTGTCGGATCAGGTCCGACAGACATATGATAAATAGGCCCCTATGTATTTACTGTAAATATTTTACATTTGCTAATGCGAATATGCTATGATGTTTGCACGATGAGTTAACACTAACCTTTTTTTTGGAACTTGTAATACGAACGCAACCTGACTAGCGCAAAAAGCTTAACTCTAGCAAAGTTTTTGCAATTGCAGGGAAAAAAATACCATGAGACTTGTAACCTAGTCCTTAGTATTTACAGTATCCCACATATAATATACATAGGGCCACTGTACAACTAATAGCAGGGCACAGGATAATGACTAAATCAGTTGAGAAATGCATGGAAATAAATGCTGTCAATCAAAATAACCCTAAGGGATGTGCACAAGCTGCTGTACTGAATGGATTTGTAGCCACTATCTGTTGTGTTTAGGATACAGAACTTGTAGAGAATTAATATAATGTCCTAGCATCACTAGAGGGGTTAGATCCAGGCACAGTGCAGGCAATAGACATCCACCGGACATCAGTACACGCTGGTGTGCTCCCTGTGTCAGATGATTATATTACAGTGATGTTTCCTTTAACATCACAGGGCTCACACTTTTCCACTATAAACTTTGTGCAAGATCCTATGTTTGCACTACTAATAGTGACTGAGTCACAGTATTGAGATAACCCTGTCATAATAGCGACCTGTGCAAGATCAATACAATGTCACATTGTGACTACTGGCAAGAAACATTATCAGGTATTAGTTTACCATATTAGCAACTGTATTTCTCTTGTAAGGTGTATCCAGTCCACGGATTCATCCATTACTTGTGGGATATTCTCCTTCCCAACAGGAAGCTGCAAGAGGATCACCCACAGCTATATAGCTCCTCCCCTAACTGCCACTACCAGTCATTCTCTTGCAGCTCTCGACAAGAAAGGAAGTATCAAGAGAGATGTGGTGAATTAGTGTAGTTTACCTTCAATCAAAAGTTTGTTATTTTTAAACGATACCAGCGTTGTACTGTTTTTACCTCAGGCAGAAATTAGAAGAAGAGTTTTGCCTGAGGTTTTTGATGATCTTAGCAGGTTGTAACTAAGGTCCAATGCTGTTCTCACACATAACTGAAGAGTATGGGAAAACTTCAGCTGGGGGAACGGCCTGCAGAATTAACTGCTCTGAGGTATGTTCAGTATATTTTTTTCTAGAGAGATGATAAGGTCTAGAAAATGCTGACAGTGCCTGATATATTTAAGGTAAGCCTGATTACAGTGATTTAACAAACAACTGGCATCATGCTTGCAGTAAAGGGTAATATTCATGCTACTTGCTCTTATTACTTAGTATGTAAAACGTTTGCATGATATATAAAAAACGTTTTTTACTGAGGGTGATAAATCTTTATTTGGGGCCTAGTTTTCTACATGGCTGACTAGATTTCTCCTAGGAGTAGTTATTATGGCCCTTTCACTTTGAGTGCATGGTGGGAGGGGCCTATTTTCGAGCTCTAATTGCGCAGTAGTTTTTACATTCTGAGACATCCAGCTTCCCTGAAGGAGTCCCCTGACATATTGGACCTCTGTAAAGGGTTTTGTGCCTACAAAAGTCATTTTATGGGCAGGTAGGAGCCACAGTAGAGCTGTGGCAGTTTGCTTGTGACTGTTATAACGGTTTTACTGTTTATCTGCTTTGTTTTTGAGCCTGAGGGGTTAATCATCCATTTGCAAGTGGGTGCAATTCTATTTTAGTCTATTATACACACTGTAAAAATTTCGTAGAGTTAACTGCTTTTTTTCACTGTTTTGCAGTTTTTGTGCTTGTTTTTTTCCCTTAAAGGCACAGTACCGTTTTTTATATTCTGCTTTTTCACATTAATGAAAGTGTTTTCCAAGCTTGCTGGTCTCATTACTAGCCTGTTAAACATGTCTGACATAGAGGAAACTCCTTGTTCATTATGTTAAAAGCCATTGTGGAACCCCCTCTTAGAATGTGTACCAAATGCACTGATCTTACTATAAATTTTAAAGACCATATTCTGGCTTTAAAAGATTTATCACCAGAGGAAATTGACAAGGGGGAAGTTATGCCGACTAACTCTCCCCACGTGTCAGAGCCTATAACTCCCGCTCAAGGGACGCCAAGTACATCTAGCGCGCCCATTGCGTATACTTTACAAGACATGGCGGCAGTTATGAATCATACCCTTACAGAGGTATTGTCCAAACTGCCAGGGTTACAAGGAAAGCGAGACAGCTCTGGGGCTAGAACAAATACAGAGCTCTCTGACGCTTTAGTAGCTATGTCTGATATAGCCTCACAATGTGCAGAAGCCGAAGCAGGAGAGCTTCTATCTGTGGGTGATTTTTCTGACTCAGGGAAGACACTTCAACCTGATTCTGATATGTCTACACTGATGTTTTTCCAATCCCTAAGAGGTTTTCAGAAATTATTACTAAGGAATGGGATAGACCAGGTGTACCGTTCTCTCCCCCTCCTGTTTTTAAAAAGATGTTTCCTATAGATGCCGCTACACGGGACTTGTAGCAAATGGTCCCTAAGGTGGAGGGAGCAGTCTCTACCCTAGCGAAGCGTACAACTATCCCTGTCGAGGACAGTTGTGCTTTTCTAGATCCAATGGACAAAACATTAGAGGGTTACCTTAAGAAAAATTTTATTCAAGAAGGTTTTATTCTTCAGCCCCTTGCATGCATTGCCCCTGTCACTGCTGCTGCGGCCTTCTGGTTTGAGTCTCTAGAAGAGGCTCTACAGGTAGAAACCCCATTGGATGATATCCTTGACAAGCTTAAAGCTCTTAAGCTAGCCAATTCATTTGTTTCTGACGCCGTTGTTCATTTAACCAAGCTAACGGCTAAAAAGGTTTTGCTATTCAGGCGCGTAGGGCGCTATGGCTCTAATCCTGGTCAGCTGACGTTACTTCAAAGTCTAAGCTTCTCAACATTCCCTTCAAGAGGCAGACCCTATTCGGGCCTAGACTGAAGGAAATCAATTCTGATATTACTGGAGGAAAAGGTCACGCCCTTCCTCAGGATAGGTCCAACAAATTAAGGACCAAACAGACTAATTTTCGTTCCTTTCAAAACTTCAAGAGTGGCGCAGCTTCAACTTCCTCTAATACAAAACAAAAGGGAAATTTTGCCCAGTCCAAGCCGGTCTGGAGACCTAACCAGGCTTGGAACAAAGGAAAGCAGGCCAAAAAACCTGCTGCTGCCTCTAAAACAGTATGAAGGGTCAGCCCCCATCCGGAAACGGATCTAGTAGGGGGCAGACTTTCTCTCTTTGCCCAGGCTTGGGCAAGAGATGTCCAGGATCCCTGGGCATTGGAAATTGTGTCCCAGGGATATCTTCTGGAGTTAAAAGCTTCTTCCTCAAAAGGGGAGATTTCATCTCTCACAATTATCTGCAAACCAGATAAAGAGAGAGGCATTCTTACATTGTGTTCAAGACCTCCTACTTATGGGAGTGATCCACCCAGTTCCAAAGGAGGAACAGGGGCAAGGCTTCTATTCAAATCTAGTTCCCAAGAAAGAGGGAACTTTCAGACCAATCTTAGATCTCAAGATCCTAAACAAATTTCTCAGGGTCCCATCCTTCAAGATGGAGACTATTCAAACCATCCTACCTATGATCCAGGAGGGTCAATATATGACTACCGTGGACTTAAAGGATGCTTATCTTCACATTCCGATACACAGAGATCATCATCGGTTTCTCAGGTTCGCCTTCCTAGACAGGCATTACCAGTTTGTGGCTCTTCCCTTTGGGTTAGCTACGGCACCAAGAATCTTTACGAAGGTTCTAGGGTCACTCCTAGCGGTCCTAAGGCCGCGGAGTATAGCAGTAGCCTCTTACCTAGACGACATTCTGATACAGGTGTCGAATTTTCAAATCGCCAGGTCCCATTCGAACATTGTTCTGGCATTCCTGAGGTCTCATGGGTGGAAAGTGAACGAAGAAAAGAGTTCTCTATCCCCTCTCACAAGAGTTTCCTTCCTAGGAACTCTGATAGATTCTGTAGAAATGAAGATTTACCTGACAGAGGCCAGGTTGTCAAAACTTCTAAATTCCTGCCGTGTTCTTTATTCTACTTCTCGCCCTTCAGTGGCTTAGTGTATGGAAGTAATCGGCTTAAAGGGACAGTAAACCTTAAAAAAAATGTTATATAATTCTGCACATAGTGCAGAATTATATAACATTACATTAGCCAAACATTTTAAATCATAATATTGCCTTTTTATTTTTAAAAAATATCGCCGTTTTACAGACCCGCTCTCTGGGCTCTGCTGAGCGGGTCTGTTGTTTTTACTGAGCGCATCGGGCCAGCTGTATAGTCATAATGCAGCTCGCTCCTTCTCTGTCTGACAGCGGGAGCAAGCTGCATTGTGTCTAATGGCGCGGTCGGGCCGGGCTGTGACTATACAGCTGGCCCGATGCGCTCAGTAAAAACAACAGACCCGCTCAGCAGAGCCCAGAGAGCGGGTCTGTAAAACGGCGATATTTTTTAAAAATAAAAAGGCAATATTATGATTTAAAATGTTTGGCTAATGTAATGTTATATAATTCTGCACTATGTGCAGAATTATATAACATTTTTTTTAAGGTTTACTGTCCCTTTAATGGTAGCGGCAATGGACATAGTGTCATTTGCCCGCCTACATCTCAGACCGCTGCAACTCTGCATGCTCAGTCAGTGGAATGGGGATTACACAGATTTGTCCCCTCTACTAAATCTGGATCAAGAGACCAGGGATTCTCTTCTCTGGTGGCTATCTCGGGTCCATCTGTCCAAGGGTATGACCTTCCGCAGGCCAGATTGGACAATAGTAACGACAGATGCCAGCCTTCTGGGGTGCAGTCTTGAACTCCCTGAAGGCTCAGGGCTCGTGGACTCAGGAGGAGGCACTCCTTCCGATAAACATTCTGGAACTAAGAGCGATATTCAATGCTCTTCAGGCTTGGCCTCAGATTGCTGTGGTCAGGTTCATCAGATTTCAGTCGGACAATATCACGACTGTAGCCTACATCAACCATCAAGGGGGAACAAGGAGCTTCCTAGCAATGTTGGAGGTATCAAAGATAATTCTATGGGCAGAGGTTCACTTTTGCCATCTATCAGCTATCCATATCCCAGGAGTAGAGAACTGGGAGGCGGATTTTCTAATTCGGCAGACTTTTCATCCGGGGGAGTGGGAACTCCATCCGGAGGTGTTTGCACAGTTGATTCAACTTTGGGACAAACCAGAACTGGATCTCATGGTGTCTCGTCAGAACGCCAAGCTTCCTTGTTACGGATCCAGGTCCAGGGATCCCAAGGCAGCGCTGATAGATGCTCTAGCAGCGCCTTGGTCCTTCAACCTTTCTTATGTGTTTCCACCGTTTCCTCTGCTCCCTCGTCTGATTGCCAAGATCAAGCAGGAGAGAGCTTCTGTGATTTTGATAGCACCTGCGTGGCCACGCAGGACTTGGTATGCAGATCTGGTGGACATGTCATCCCTTCCACCATGGACTCTGCCGCTGAGGCAGGACCTTTTACTTCAGGGTTCTTTCAACCATCTAAATCTATCATAAGATATGGTGTAAATATCTTCATTGGTGTGAATCCAAGGGTTACTCATGGAGTAAAGTCAGGATTCCTAGGATATTATCTTTTCTCCAAGAAGGATTGGAGAAGGGATTGTCAGCTAGTTCCTTAAAGGGACAGATTTCTGCTCTGTCTATTCTTTTGCACAAGCGTCTGGCGGATGTTCCAGACGTTCAGGCGTTTTGTCAGGCTTTAGTTAGAATCAAGCCTGTGTTTAAACCTGTTGCTCCGCCATGGAGTTTAAATTTAGTTCTTAAAGTTCTTCAAGGGGTTCCGTTTGAACCCTTGCATTCCATAGATATCAAGCTTTTATCTTGGAAAGTTCTGTTTTTGGTAGCTATCTCTTCGGCTCGAAGAGTTTCAGAGTTATCTGCCTTACAGTGTGATTCCCCTTATCTGATCTTCCATGCAGATAAGGTAGTTTTGCATACCAAACCTGGGTTTCTTCCTAAGGTGGTATCTAATAAGAATATCAATCAGGAGATTGTTGTTCCGTCACTGTGTCCTAATCCTTCTTCAAAGAAGGAACGTCTATTACACAATCTTGACGTGGTTCGTGCTTTAAAGTTTTATTTACAAGCTACTAAGGATTTTTGTCAAACATCTGCATTGTTTGTTGTCTATTCTGGACAGAGGAGAGGCCAAAAGGCTTCAGCAACTTCTCTTTCTTTTTGGTTAAGAAGTATAATCCGCTTAGCTTATGAGACTGCTGGCCAGCAGCCTCCTGAAAGAATTACAGCTCATTCCACTAGAGCTGTGGCTTCCACATGGGCTTCTGTTGAACAGATTTGTAAGGCGGCGACTTGGTCTTCGCTTCATACTTTTTCTAAATTCTACAAATTTGATACTTTTGCTTCTTCGGAGGCTATTTTTGGGAGAAAGGTCTTACAGGCAGTGGTGCCTTCCGTTTAAGCGCCTGCCTTGTCCCTCCCTTCATCCGTGTCCTATAGCTTTGGTATTGGTATCCCACAAGTAATGGATGAATCCGTGGACTGGATACACCTTACAAGAGAAAACAAAATTTATGCTTACCTGATAAATTTATTTCTCTTGTGATGTATCCAGTCCACGGCCCACCCTGTCATTTTAAGGTAGGTGTTTTTTATTTTTAAACTACAGTCACCACTGCACCCTATAGTTTCTCCTTTCTCTTGCTTGTCTTTGGTTGAATGACTGGTAGTGGCAGTTAGGGGAGGAGCTATATAGACAGCTCTGCTGTGGGTGATCCTCTTGCAGCTTTCTGTTGGGAAGGAGAATATCCCACAAGTAATGGATGAATCCATGGACTGGATACACCACAAGAGAAATAAATTTATCAGGTAAGCATAAATTTTGTTTTTATGCATATCACTGCTATGTCTGGTGTGTGGGCCAACCTATTTCCTAGTAACTGCCTTGATTTGGTAAAAGTTGCTTATAACAGGCTCAATGGATCTTAATACTCGGTTTGAGTAATAAATAATCCTCCACATGGAGGTAACCGTGATGAGAGTGGGAGGTGACGTCACCGGAAGGGCTTGTGGATTATAGCTGTTATAGTTATACAGTTACTAAGTTAGATGTGTTGTACAAGCTGTATACTTCTATGCTCTGCAATAAAACAGCGTTGTACCGTTTATGCTGTGTCCTGCATCTCATGACATGGTGTCAGAAGTAATTGTCTACGCTTCTGTTTCTTGAGTAATAACGATGTCGAAGTTTACCCCACCTGAGTCATTTGATTTCTCTCAGCCTGCAGCTTGGCCCACACGGCGTCAGCGGTTTCAGCGCTTCAGGATTGCTTCCAAGCTGGACAAGGAGAGTGGTGAAGTACAAGTTAATTCTCTTTTATACTCTATGGGGAAAGATGTGGAGCCAGTATTCAATGGCTTTACTTTCCAAGAAGGGGAAGAATTTGACTTTGACATAGTTATGAGCAAACTCAGTGCTCACTTTGTGCCCAAAAGAAGTGTGATTCATGAGAGGGCTTGTTTTCACAAACGTAATCAGCGTGTGGGAGAATCTGTGGAGTCATTTGTGCGCAGCCTGTATGAACTAGCTGAATACTGTGAGTTTGGCGTTACTAAAGAAGAGCAAATCAGAGATAGAATAGTCATAGGAATTGCAGATGCTGAGGTCTCACTGAAGCTACAGCTAGAGGCTGAATTAACGTTAGATGGGGCTATTAGAATGGCCCACCAGAGTGAACTGGTGAAAAAGCAAAGTGCTAATCTGAGGTCTGAGAGTATTGTGGATGAAGTGCAGCAGTTCAGGAGAGCTGCGGGTGAAAGGCACATTGTGAGCGGTAGACCAAGGGCAACAGATAGGCCCAGAAGCGGATGGTCGCAATGGGAGCCAAAGTTGCCTTAGAGATTGACACAGGAGCAGACCTCACTGTTATGTCCCTTGCAGTATTCATAAAACTGCCTCGACAGCCTCAGCTGGTGAAAGTTACAACAAAAGTTCATAGTCCTGGTGGCCGCATCGATTGTGCGGGAAATTTCTTGCCAGCAGTGAGAACAAGCATAGGAAATTCACCATGTGGGTACATGTAATTAGAGGTCAGTGTGTTAACAACCTATTGAGCTAAAAAGCAGCCTGTGGTTTGGGCCTGGTTGCTAAAGTGAATGAGATTTCAGAAGACATGTTTGGTGAATTGGGCCTACTGAATTGCAACCCAGTCCGAATATCACTTAAAAGTGATGCAGTCCCATACAGCATTACCACTCCACGTAGAATTCCATTCCTGCTCATGCCTCAAGGGGAGAAGGAACTTCTGCATATGAAAAATATGGGAGTTATTGAAGAGGTTGTTGAAGCAACTGACTGGTGTGCCCCCATTGTGCCTGTTGCGAAGAAAACGGGAAGGTACACATCTGAGTAGACTTGAAAAGGCTGAATGAGGTGGTGAAGAGAGAGATATATTTGCTGCTGACGCTTGAATACATAGCTCCGAAACTGGCTGTGGCGAAGTTCTTCTCTACACTGGCCTCTTCCAGGGGGTTCTGGCAGATACCTCTAGATCCACAGTGCCGCCAACTGACTACCTTCATTACACTGGTAGGTCAATTTTGCTTCTGCAGACTCCCCTTCGGGATATCCTCTGCTCCTGAAATCTTTCAAAGAGAGATGAGTTCCCTCCTAAGGGACCACAAGGGCATGGCAGTCGTCATGGATGACATTTCAGTATATGGGTCTACATTGGAAGAACATGATTAGCAATTGAGCTGTGGTTAGAGGGCCCAGGCTGAAATTAAATAAAAAGAAATGCAATTTTAGAAAATCTGAGTTATGTTACTTTGGGCATATCATCAATGGAGATGTCATCAAGCCGGACCCTGATAAAATCCTTGCTTTTGAACAGATGAAAAGTCCTTCTGAGACAAATATTGGGCATTGTGAATTATGTGGGCAGGTTCCTTCCAGATTTATCCACAGTACTACACCATATCACAGAGTTGTTAAAGAAAGATGTTGCCTCGGTCTGGGGTCCTTCACAGGAAGAAGCTTTTGTACAGGTCAAGTCCCTGCTGGAGTCTGCTCCAGTGTTGGGGTTCTATGACCCTTCTAAAAAGACTGTGGTTAATGCTGATGTGAGCAGTTATGGGCTAGGGGTCGCCCTCCTGCAGCTGAATGAGAACAAACTACAGCCCATCACCTACTGTTCCCATACACTGACGGCTGTTAAGTCGAAATACGCCCAAATTGAAAAAGAGTGCCTGGTTGCAGTTTGGGCCTGTGAGTGCTTCCAGCATTACCTAGTGGGTTTAGAGAAATTTAGTCTGGAGACTGACCATAAACAACTAGTCCCTCTAATCAACTCCTATGATATTGACAAAACACCCCTAAGATGCCAGAGACTTCTGATGAGGCTGTTCAGGTTCAACGTTCAGGCAGTGCATGTCCCGGGGAAACAACTGGTAGTGGCAGATACACTTTCCAGGCTCTTGCTGGCTGCTGCTGAAGAATCTTCAATGGAATCAGATGTGAAAGTGTATGTAGATTCAGTTCTGGCATCTAAATCCATTTCGTCAGGGAAGCTAGAGCAAATATGAAAGGAGACACGTTTAGATATAGACCTTCAAGAAGTTATTAAGTACACAAGGTTGGCCCGAGAGCCGGGCAGCCTGGATGTCTTTAAGTTCTTACCAGTCAGAGAGGTTGCAGCTCATGGAGATGGATGGTTTAGTGCTGTTCCAAGACTGCATTGTCATTTCTGTTAGCATGAGGCAGGAGATGTTAAGCAGGATTAATGATGGCTACTTGGGCATTACAAAGTGCAGAGAAAGGGTGGTATGGAGGCCTGGGATCAGTTCTGACATTGCAAGCCACATGTCAAAATGTGCCTTTTTCTGGGAACGCCAGCCTACTCAGAGAAGGGAGCCCTTGATTTCTACCCCGTTGCCAGCAGGCCCATGGTAGAAAATAGCTGCAGATTTGTGCGAACTGCACAGGAAAAAGTACCTAGTTGTGATTGACTACTATTCCAGGTATTTGGAGATTGTACCCTTGAATGTGATCACCAGTCAAGCCATTATCACTCCTCTCAAGAGCTTGTTCGCTGGTGGGGCATACCAATGGAGTTAGTGAATAATAACAGAATGCAGTTTGCTTCCATGGAGCAGTGAATTTGATTTAATCCAGTCTACATCAAGTCCCCATTACCTACAGGCCAATGGAATGGCTGAAAGGGCAGTTCAAACAACAAAGTTCATTTTGAAGCAATCTGAGCCCTACCTAGCTCTCTTGGCCTATAGGGCAACTCCCATCCAAGCCAAAGGCTTTAGCCCTGCTTAGTTGATGCTAGGATGACAGATCCACACTACACTACCTTCTGTTGGTGTTTTCCAGCCAGCCCCCTCTGTTCCTTGGGACGAGGTCCTTAGGAGGGATGAAGAGGCAAAAAGGGGCTACCAATTCTTTTACGACAGAAAACACTCTGCGAGGCCCTTGCAGGAGCTGAATGTGAGCCAAAATGTCAGAGTTAAGCTGGATGATGAGAAGAAATGAAAGACGCCTGCTACGGTAATAGGACGCTCTTCAGAATGAAGGTCTTATGTAGTCCTTACTGAAGGAGGGACAGTCACACGTCGAAATAGAAGCCAGTACCTGAGAGTTTGGGACTGGATGCCTCAGAGCCACATCTGGTGGGATCCCCTGTTTTGAAAGGGGGCCTTCCCCTCAGCAAGACCACAGCAGGGATACTTATTTGCTTCCAACAGACTCTCAATCACCTTATTCTGTATCAGAGGACAGTTCATGTAAAATGACCTCAAGTAGAAGAGTGGTGAAACTTCCAGCCCGCTACCGAGATTAGCACTGCAGTTAGAGCAGTAACCAGAAGAATGGGCAGAATAACCCCATGGTCACTGTGGACTAGGGTAATCTACCCCGATGTTCAAGTCAGGATTGTATTTCTTGTTGTTAATATATATATATATTCTCTTATAACTTGTTATTTGTTGTACACTAAACAAAACTATATTTGTATGCTTCTTGTATACCTTGTTATTTGTTGTACTCTAAAGAGAAAAATGTATGCTTTGTCCTTTGAAAAAAGGGAAGATGTGATGAGAGTGGGAGGTGACGTCACCAGATAGGGGTGTGGCTTATAGCAGTTATAGTCTATGTCGCAGTTACTAAGTTAGATGTGTTGTACAAGCTGTATACTTCTATGCTCTGCAATAAAATAGCGTTGTACCTTCTATGCTGTGTCCTGCATCTGATGACAGTAACCACCACACTACAATAAAACAGTGAATCAGTTTCACTGCAACAAAGGAAAATGGCTTACACAGCCCACCCCCGACACATTAATCAAATGAGTGGGAGGGTTTCATTTTTAAAAGCCTTGCCTCTGCATGATGATTAAATCAATTAAAACCGTAAATAAATAGACGGTAATTTCATACTAGGACTAAAATATGGTGACATTTTAATGGAACCTGTTACTTATGGCCAAAAAGAAGCTGGTGAACGTTAAATGTTATATCATTCTTATATACTGTATCATTAGCAGCATCAAACAACTAATTGTAGTTTGTATAGTGATCACTAGATAGCACTGCTTAAATTATTTTTCTAATCACAAAACTGAGAAACTCAAAAACGTCTAATATTTTAAAACTTGCATAGACAATTTTGATATTTTTCTTTGTCCCCCAAACAATTTTTTTTTCTCTCAGAAAAATACAGATATCTATAGAAAGACCTATCTACATGAGCAGTGCATGCTCCTAACTGATCAACTGCCTTAAACTATTCCCATACAGATACAGCATAAAATTAAATTACCTTTTACCTTTTTTAAACTGTGTATTTATATTAGCAAATCAACTCTCTGTTGCTCTGCTTTGTTTAAACTTTCCATAAGACCATACTGAGGTAGGCATAGGAGCGTGCACATGTATTGACTGCCTGGGTTGCTGGGAACTGTGCAGCTGTCTGTCAGTGTTCAGGGCTGTGGAGTTAACAGTGGTTTAGGATGTGTACCCAGTCCAGTCTGTGAGTGCGGTCCATTCCTGTGTTTTGTGTTTACATAGGGGAGGTTACAAAAGCCTGTGTCACCCTGGGAGGTTCTCAGTTGGTTTGTTTGGAAGTATGCATTGTGTAGGTGCTGGTTTAGGATCCCAGGAAGGGGGAGACATTGATGTGGTCCTGGGCTTGATCCTTTGGCACCAAATGTAACTGACTTCCCCCAGTTTTGCTTTTTAACATTACTGTGAATCTGCTGGTGAGTGCCAGGTTTTCTGTGCGTTGTGTTGATAATGTTTGTAATGCTTCCCTGTGGGCTTGTCACCCAGGCTGCTCTGGGGTTAACTGCCTGGGCTGCTGGGAACTGTGCAGCTCTCTGTCAGTGTTCAGGGCTGTGGAGTTTACAGTGGCTTAGGATGTGTACCCAGTCCAGTCTGTGAGTTCAATTCAAAGAAGTGATATAGCCGCACCACCAACTGTATTTAAAACATTATTGCTTTATTGTGCCAATTAAAACAGACAACGTTTCGGACCCATGTCCTTATTCATGTCTAACATTAAAATCAAACCTTAAATAGGCTGAAGCTCCAGTATACTGGATTCATGAGTTAGGGACTATGACCCCTAATGGAATGAACAGGGAAATGGATTGGAGTATATGCCAGTGAATATTAATAACTATACATTTAACAACAAAATGTCTTTTCTTCAAGGATTGGATGTTAAAAATGCAAAGATACAAATACATTTATTTGACTAACTTCTCTATATATCCTTTGTTGAAGGTCACCTTGAATGTATTTTGAAAATTTGAGTATATGACAGTTAATATTAATAACTATACACTTAACAACAAAATGTCTTTTGTTCAAGAACTTGATGTTAAAAATGCAAAGATATAGAGAAATTTATTTGACTAACTTCTTTATATATCCTTTGTTGAAGGTCACCTTGAATATATTTTGAAAAATTCAGAAATTGGCCACTAGATGGCATTGAGTTCAGGAAAGGATAACTAAAGGTTAACACAGGTGAAAACAGGTGTGGTAGGTGGAGCTTCAGCCTATTTAAGGTTTGATTTTAATGTTTTATGTTAGACATGAATAAGGACATGGGTCCGAAACGTTGTCTGTTTTAATTGGCACAATAAAGCAATACTGTTTTAAATACAGTTGGTGGTGCGTCTATATCACTTCTTTAATCTGTATACTTTGGACCATGGGGCAGGTCTAATAGCTGGCACACCAGCAAACGGTTTGTTGCATACCCACAGGTGGGAATTACCTTGGTGCTTGTGCATTCTCTTGATTCACAGTCTGTGAGTGCAGTCCATTCCTGTGTTTTATATATACATTATATATTATTTATATTATATTAAAACTTTAAAGGGACATACAATTCAACATTTTATTATACAGGGCCAGTTCCCATATGAGTTATTAAAAATGCAAGGACTGTTAATTAGCGGGAATGAAGCACATTCTTTATTTTAACTCCTTATAATGGCTTTGTGCAGTTTTTTAAAATAAACATAAAGATGCTCATATTGTATTTTATTTGTACAATACTGTCCTCTTTATTTGGGGGCAAGTGGGACACTTTTTTTTTTTTTTTAAATAACCAGAGATCTTAGCTCTGATTAATCGCGCTAAGTGCAAAGTAAAACCGCAAGTTTGCGGGAGCATTAACCAGCCACTAGTAATGGCTGGTTATTTAATGTGCGCTCGTAAAGGGGCAAATTTCCTCCTTTACGGGCGCATGTTAAGATAGCGCTCCACAGGTATTCTAGCCCTAACTAAATGCTAGATAGAATGATGCATTCAAAGGGCCAGTTCCCATATGATGACTTATTAAATATGCAAGGACAGCTAATTATCTGTAGGGAAATGAAGCAAATTCTGTATACTGCAAATGATGCAATTTTGAGTAATTTGCAGCACTTTAAAAACCTGAGGTTATAAGATTTGCCTTATGGTCTGTCTAGGGAGCGTAGGACATGGCACCGTTTTACAGAGAAAGGAGAGATGTCCCATGTCCATTTAAAGATGCATTCCAGCCTCTCTACACTGAGTGACAAAGGTAAACAAAAGTAAAGGCAGGCAGAGTAAATAACAAGTGTCTACTGAATAGCTTTACTATGCAATTCTTCTGTATTCAATGGTCATCTAAACAGCCGTATACAGCAGTAGTCTTTGTTGAAGAGCATATATAAGTAGGTAGTGTGCACGTGTCTGGAGAACTATATGACAGCAGTTTGCAACAATCCTTTTGAGCACTAGATGGCAGCAGTAGCTGCTCAAGGTATATGTTAAAGGAACATGAAACCCCAATATTCTTCTTATGACTCAGATAGAATATACAATTATCTAATGTGCTTTATTCTCATGGTATCCCTTGATTAAAAAAATGTCAATGCACTACTTGGAGCTGGCTGAACTAATTGAGTGAGCCAAAAACATGAGCCATAGATATGCAGCCACTAATCATCAGCTCCTGAGCCTACCTAGGTATGCTTTTCAACAAAGGCTACCAGGAGAACAAAACAAATTAGACAATAGAAGTCAATTGGAAATTCTTTCATGTCCCTTTAAAACTATTCTTGTAAAACTGCTGCAATAGAGTACTCCAGACACATGCACGTTCCTGATTATTCCTACCTTCTTTTCAACAAAGGATACAGAGGGGTCAATTTGATAACTAAAGTAAATTGGAAACTTTCTTAAAATTGTAAGATGAGAAAGACTGTGTGTACATTTTTAGACAGGTAAGCTAATAAGGTCTGCTTTCCCTTCAATCTCTTTTCATTGGGTTGTAGTTTAAATTT
This sequence comes from Bombina bombina, assembly GCF_027579735.1. Lineage (NCBI taxonomy): Eukaryota > Metazoa > Chordata > Amphibia > Anura > Bombinatoridae > Bombina > Bombina bombina. Next base: position 45,510,312 of record NC_069501.1, read on the forward strand.
ACAGAACCAGCTATTTCAGATACAAAAATATACACAAAGGAGCAATTTCCCATACATTTTAAACTCTGTTGTTGGTATAAGGAGTCATTGGAAACACATTACATTGTTTCAGAAGCACCGGTCTAGGTGGCGTCATTTATTTGTAAAGACTGTTTTCCTTGCACAGACATGTACAGCTATTGCAGGCACAAGGCTTATACTAGGCTTGCAAATGATGCATTTACCAGAACTTTCACTGTGACTGGATGGCACCCTTAACATTGTATTACATTATAAGTAACTCCACTACATCTCCCCATTTGCAACACACAACTTGCCTACACCAAACAGTGGGCAGCTAAAACTAATCATTACAAATTTGTACAGAAAATAGTTATGCTTAGATTTGATTAAAGCAAAACCCATTGAACCTCCTTATTTGGGAAGGTTGGACACACCTGTGCATGAGTTAAGGTTTCAGCATCTGTCCAGCAGCAACACGCTGAGTGCAGCTGTCAGCACAAACATATAAAGGTCCTGTTCATCCTCACATAGGGGCATAAGATCACACTGATAACAAAGTGCATACAGTCTCACCTGCACAGCCAATCATATTCACTGCCACGGAGAACTGCCAGGATCATATGTCCTGCACTTAAACAACAGATAAGAATATGTGGTGCAATGAGAAAATGAGCTGAGATCATCATCTTTTATTGTAAACACAGAGAGGTGAATTCCCCTTTGTGTTAAATTGTCTTAAACAATGAAACAATCTTTCTATATGTACCTAAATGTGTTACTCAGTAGTATCATTCACCGCAATAGTGATCTACTTAGTGCAAGAAGCACATTGTAGCAGCACATTCTAATGACCAATGGAATCTTCTGATTTGTCATTTTTAATGTATTGAGCCTTAGAAAGCATTTAAAGGGGCATGCACAACGAGACTGTAATATTAAATGTTTAAATATTCATAGTAAAACAGCTTTGCATTATGAATTATTTTTTTATAGTCTTTTCCTGTAATTTAACTCCAAAAAATTAAAGGGTCATGAAACTCCAAAATTATATTTTGTGTTTTAGATAGAGCATGTTAAATTAACCCCTGAATGACACCAGGGCCATCTTTAATATTGACTGGACCCTGGGCAAAAAATTTCTTGGGCCCCCCCAAGCAATTTCGCTCTCCACCCCAACATCCCAAAAAACAACTAAATCAAAATTTTTTTATTTTTAATTATTAGCCCAGCGGGGGATCATCCACTGCTGGTCTAATCATTTAAAAAAAATGAAATAAATTGCAATATGTGAAACTGGGCCTAAGCAGTACTAATAAGTAAATAAATATATTAATTCCTCCACTGTGGATTCATTTAATATTCTTTTGAATATGATTCTGGTGTGAGGTTAGCTGGCTAAAGAGATTTAGGGCAGCCAACAGGAGCAAAGCAAGGTAAAGACTGAGGAGGAAGCATGGAGGTGCAGACAAATATAAGTTTACTGACTGGAACAGCAGAACTACTATTGGAAGCTGTAAAATCTGAGACAGAGAGAAAACAAAAACTATAAAAATAAACCTTACATTAATGTGTGAGGTACCAGCATGACACTATACATCAGCCACAGCAGCACAGGTCGCTTCTTTGCTAGGAACAAGTTCCCTCTCACCGTGCACTAGACAATGCTGCATGGGGAGGGGCGTGGGTGCACTCACTTATTCTTCCCACTGACACCTTTCTACAAAGCACTGTTCCCCTAACAAACTTCAGTTAGTTGATCTTAGGGCCACAGCAGAAAGAGCAGGGCTAAGGGGACCAGCAGACTGGATGCTGTCTGCCCAAGGCTGCATGGATACAGTGTGAGATGAGTCACACAGCCTCAAGACTGAAGAGAGCAGTGTATGCAGCTGCACAGATGCTCAAATCCTCACGTGCCTGCCGCTACAGCTTTCTACTGCAGGCGCCTACAGTCAGCCCTACCCAGAAACAATCCCCACCACCAGAGCCGTTACCTGGTAACAGTGGTAACCCCAGTAGGACCTTTTCTGATGCAGTGAAAATGGCTGGATGCCGAGTTAGGTCTTTGCATTCAGTGCTGCACAGTGCACATCTAAAACAGCACATGGCAATAGCTTGGCATGTCACATGACACCGGCACGGTCTGGCACAGTTTTTCACAAATAAATCTAAGCAGAGAACTTTTGACTGTGACAGTATTAGGACTGAATGTGTGTGTTCCCCATGTCACATCAGCAGTCTTTTTAGGACTCTTGGGCCCCTCAGAGACTGGGCCCTGGGCAGCTGCCCCTTTTGCCCTGTGTTAAAGACGGCCCTGAATGACACAATGTACCCTGTATGTTACTAGTTCTTAAGGTTTTTTTAGCCCCTAATATCATGGGTCTCACTGTCAGTGGCCTCCTGTCAAAAACAAAAGCACCATTAAAAGACCAGTGACGTACAGGGTATATTGCTGGTCCTTAAGGGGTTAAACTGTTTTCCAATTTACTTCTGTTATCTAATGTATTTTGTTCTTCTGGTATCATTTGTTGAAAAGGCTACCTATAGGTAGGTTTAGGGGCTTCTGATTGGTGGCTGCACATATATGCCTCATTTATTGGCATTCAGCTAGTTCCCAGTAGTGCATTGATGCTTCTTCAACAAAGGATGCCAAAAAATGAAGCAAATTAAATAATGTAAGTAAAATGGAAAATTGTTTAAAATATATTCTCTATCTGAATCTTTACGTCCCTTTAAAGGGTATTCCAGTTTTAAGGGTTGGAAGTACAATCTACACACTTCAAAACTCTTACCTTGCTACATATATATGTTTCTATCTGGACTTAGCAGAGGTGATTAGATAAGGAACTGTAAACGAATGCAGGTTTTGCAAACATAATGATAGGTTGCTAGTTGTGTCTACTCGAGTAACCAGTGCAGATCTGGCTTAATAAGGCAAGTGGCAGTGGGGGGAGGAGTTTAGCCATAAAAAACAATTTCAACATTAATGTTAATTTATTGCAAGACTGTTCATGTAATTACCAGGTGTTTTATGGTCCTTTAACCCCTGCAAAAGGTGTGAGAGTGCAAGCATTTCAGCTCCTAACCAAAGGCACGGCTGGTCAGCCAATCAGGAGTGGCAATGTCACGACTTGACCAATAACTGGCTGTGTTCTGCTGTGTAACCTCTTAAGCAAATAATTAGTTATGATTAGGAATGCCAAAAATGATACTAACAATTTATACCTTGCTATGTTTACATTAGAATGTCTCATTAAAAAAGCATGAAACCCACAACTTTTCTTTTATGATTCAGAGCAAAAAAATGAAATGTTCAATTTACTTCTGTTATCAAGCTTACTTTGTTCTTATGGTAGTCTTTGTTAAAGAAAATACCTAGGTATGTAGAGTGCATGTGTCAAGAACTATATGGCAGCAGTTTTGCTAGAATGCTTTTAACAATGTTTTATACACTTATGAGCACTAGATGGCAGCATTGCATTCTTGCAAAACTGCTGTCATTTACTGCTCTAGCCTTGTGCACGCTCCTGAGGCTACCATCTACTGTTTTAACAAATGAAGGATACCCATAGAACAAAGTCAGTTAGATAAAAGAAGTACATTGGAAACTTTTTTTAAAATAATATGCTCTGCCTGAATTGTGAAATTTTGGATTTCATGTTTCTTTAAAGGGACATTAAGTACATTTTATAAGCATAGTATTAAGGATATTCTTGCCTCCTTGTAGTAATGGGTACCACCATGTTGAAATTTAGTTAAAGCTAAACTGTGACTGCCATGACACAGCCCTACAACTGTTGTAACATTTAGATGTTGCCCTATAGCAATATATCACATCAAAATCAACTACAAACCTATTGTGAATGAATGGCAATTGACACACCGGTGGGATTTACAGCACAGGATCTCCAGAACAGCAGTACATTGTGAATATGAATAAAGCATATACTTTTAGCTAGGAGAGCTGGAGGACTAAAATAAGCTTCTAGTTGCTATCTCCAATCCTTGTCTATATTTCGTGAATGAGGTATTCCCTTGTGACAGAGTGCAAACCTTCCAGGAGAGTCTCCGGATCATGTAAGGTAATATAGGCCATTTTCCCAAACATTACTTATCTTGCAATCTAAAGGAAAGTGTCTGCTGGTGCCGGAAGCTGCGCAGATCGTAGCAGCACTTAGTAAATATGTATCTGTATAAATAATTGCTGCGGATCCTTTCTCACAGAGGTCATGTTTCACTCAGTCAGGAGATAGCATTTTTTTATTACTACACTTACAATAAACGAATGCCTCTCCGATGGCACCAGCACACGTGGAGTTAAAGGGATATGAAACCCAAAATTTTTCTTTTGTGATTCAGACAGAGCATACAATTTTAAAAAGGTTTTCTATTTACTTTTATTATCAAATTTGCTTCGTTCCCATGATATTCATATAGTGCTCCAGAAATGGGTCGGCTGCTAAGCTTATGTCCCTGCTTTTCAACAAAAGATACCAAGAGAATGAAGAAAATTGATCATAGAAAAGTTGTTTAAAATTGCTGCTCTAGCTGAATCATGAAAGAAAAAAAATATCCCTTTAAGGAGCTGGCCGATGCCCTAAAGAGTCTGTTATAATTTAAAGGGACATTGTAAAGTTTTCAGTTCACCCATATGAAAGAGTAGCATTAAAACATATGGTGTTAGATTACAAGTGAAGCGCTAATGTTAGGGAGGGACAAGCGATTTTGTGACCACTTTAACTAGCGTGCCTATTACAAGTTAAATGTAGAAGGTTGCACTCGGGTGCAAACAGAAACTGCGCTAGAAGAATTAGCGTGATGAGACCTAGCGTAAAGTGTCACACAGCACAAAAAACATATGTAAATAAACTATTACACTCATATATGCATTATTTCATAAAAACAAATACAATGTTTTATAAGGGTTAAAAGGGATATGGTATATGACAAGGTGTTTGACTGGGAAGAACTATGAGTATTTTGTGTGTGTATATGATATATATATATATACAGGGAGTGCAGAATTATTAGGCAAATGAGTATTTTGACCACATCATCCTCTTTATGCATGTTGTCTTACTCCAAGCTGTATAGGCTCGAAAGCCTACTACCAATTAAGCATATTAGGTGATGTGCATCTCTGTAATGAGAAGGGGTGTGGTCTAATGACATCAACACCCTATATCAGGTGTGCATAATTATTAGGCAACTTCCTTTCCTTTGGCAAAATGGGTCAAAAGAAGGACTTGACAGGCTCAGAAAAGTCAAAAATAGTGAGATATCTTGCAGAGGGATGCAGCACTCTTAAAATTGCAAAGCTTCTGAAGCGTGATCATCGAACAATCAAGCGTTTCATTCAAAATAGTCAACAGGGTCGCAAGAAGCGTGTGGAAAAACCAAGGCGCAAAATAACTGCCCATGAACTGAGAAAAGTCAAGCGTGCAGCTGCCAAGATGCCACTTGCCACCAGTTTGGCCATATTTCAGAGCTGCAACATCACTGGAGTGCCCAAAAGCACAAGGTGTGCAATACTCAGAGACATGGCCTAGGTAAGAAAGGCTGAAAGACGACCACCACTGAACAAGACACACAAGCTGAAACCTCAAGACTGGGCCAAGAAATATATCAAGACTGATTTTTCTAAGGTTTTATGGAATGATGAAATGAGAGTGAGTCTTGATGGGCCAGATGGATGGGCCCGTGGCTGGATTGGTAAAGGGCAGAGAGCTCCAGTCCAACTCAGATGCCAGCAAGGTGGAGGTGGAGTACTGGTTTGGGCTGGTATCATCAAAGATGAGCTTGTGGGGCCTTTTTGGGTTGAGGATGGAGTCAAGCTCAACTCCCAGTCCTACTGCCAGTTTCTGGAAGACACCTTCTTCAAGCAGTGGTACAGGAAGAAGTCTGCATCCTTCAAGAAAAACATGATTTTCATGCAGGACAATGCTCCATCACACGCGTCCAAGTACTCCACAGCGTGGCTGGCAAGAAAGGGTATAAAAGAAGAAAATCTAATGACATGGCCTCCTTGTTCACCTGATCTGAACCCCATTGAGAACCTGTGGTCCATCATCAAATGTGAGATTTACAAGGAGGGAAAACAGTACAGCTCTCTGAACAGTGTCTGGGAGGCTGTGGTTGCTGCTGCACGCAATGTTGATGGTGAACAGATCAAAACACTGACAGAATCCATGGATGGCAGGCTTTTGAGTGTCCTTGCAAAGAAAGGTGGCTATATTGGTCACTGATTTGTTTTTGTTTTGTTTTTGAATGTCAGAAATGTATATTTGTGAATGTTGAGATGTTATATTGGTTTCACTGGTAAAAATAAATAATTGAAATGGGTATATATTTGTTTTTTGTTAAGTTGCCTAATAATTATGCACAGTAATAGTCACCTGCACACACAGATATCCCCCTAAAATAGCTATAACTAAAAACAAACTAAAAACTACTTCCAAAACTATTCAGCTTTGATATTAATGAGTTTTTTGGGTTCATTGAGAACATGGTTGTTGTTCAATAATAAAATTAATCCTCAAAAATACAACTTGCCTAATAATTCTGCACTCCCTGTATATATATATATATATATATATATATATATATATATATATGTGTGTGTGTGTGTATTTATGTGTTTAAATTGTGTAAATTTGTATACAGTATATATATATATTTATTAGCACACAGAGAAAGTCCAGCACTCACTTCAAAGCACTCAGCTAAGATTAAAAGCAAAAATGGAAGAGTTAGTTACCGCATCTGGCCAAATGCGACAAGCCCAGGTACCACGTCAAGGTTTCTCCCAAAACCTGGGTCCCTGGACCCTAAACAGCCAAACAATGCAAGCTCTTGATCAAACAAACTGGGAACAAGTGAAGGGTGCACAGACTTATGTAATCACCCTAGACATATGCAAAACAGGGAAGGGGACTGGACTGGGTACACATCCAATGATCCTGCAACATGCACAGACCTGGGTGCTCAATAGCTGTGTTGATGAATTTACCTGTAGACGGGATGCAGTCTTCTTATCTTCGCTTGCTCCAGCTCCTGGCCTACAGCACATCTCTTGCAAAAGTGGTCCCAGTCACCAAACAAGGGTATAGTGCACATGTGAGTTTTGTATGTTGTCTTTAGAAGATTAGGGTTCCCCAATACAATAAATACATTAGGTAGGTGCCATTTTTATGGCAGTCACCTACTCAACAGTGTTATGAAACTTCTCATTCAAAACATGGGGTTCGCTGTTTCCAAACTGGTGTCTTATACTCCTCTGTATTTTATGGGGGTGATAGGGGCTCCAAAAGTGTGCCCTCCCTTTATAAAGCAGTAAGTGGTTGCATAATTGGAGCAGGTGATCAACCAAAAATAATGCAGGGATGCATGTACTCTAAGTCAGATTGGGAAATAGGGGCTCTGTAATATTTGCCCTCCCTCATAAATTTTAACAGTAATCAACTTCATCCATTCATTTAAAAGATGGCATCCTCCTGTTTTAAATGAGGGTTCACTTCTAGCACAAATAAGTTGGGGATTTACTTTTTTCTCTCGGAATCTCTTATTGAAAAGCATATCTAGATATGCTCAGGAGCACGCACATGTCTTTAGCACTTAATGGCAGCAGTATATGCACTAATACATAACATTCTCACAATCTAGTTATCAAGACGTGCTTGTTAATCTAGCTCAAATATCTAGTTTGCTCTTCCTCAAAGAATACCAAAAGAACCCTTAAAATTTAGCATTTGGTCTCCTTTCAATGGAGATCTCAACTGCTTACTACTGCTTCCTTTACAGAGGGTGGTGCGGCTTTCTTCCCCAATCGATTTAATTTCTCTGAAGTTACTGTCTAATAGATGAAATATTAATCATGTATTCATCAATCATATGGCATCTAGAGATACCTGTTAGCTCTTATTTGAAAGAGGAATCAAAAATAACATTTTCTTCTATGTGAAGAACATTGGAATGTAAAATATTTATAACTCACTTCGGGTATAGCGACAAGGTCGGCTTAGTGCGAGAGCATTAGGTGTTTTTTTACAAAATAAGCTCTATTTAAGTCTATGGGGAAAAGAAGATAAGGTAGTTGCGGTATCTGAAGACCAGCTGTTGTGCAAACCATTTACTTTAAATTTGTAATACGCACGCTATTCCGCCCATTTGAAAACATTACTTGCAGCGGTATTAGCACTAAAGCAAAAGCGTTAAATACTGCTCCAGTTGTAATCCAGCCCATGGCCGGTATTTTTTAGGTTCAGATCAAAGTTGAAAATAAAAATTAAATATAAAAATAAAGGTGCTATCAAATTATGGTCAAACTCCTTCTAGCTGTACTGGAATCTAAATATGAACAAATGATCATTTAAAATCAGTCCTCGCAGCTTTAGCTTCTAATTCATGCTGTATAATTATTTATAAAATGTATGCTAATGAGCTTGGCCAGTATTTTGTTTTCCAGAAAGGGTGGCAACCCTAAGAACGTGTTGTATTAGAACAAATAATGGTGGCAGGGCATCCCCCTTTTGTGTTTTGCTGACGGTGTCAATAGTAAAGGGACAATGTAATATAATGATAATAATAATGTAGCACCGGCCCTGTGTACCTGCAGCAATCTTCAAACCTATCTTCTTATTTGAACCCATTACGTTTACCCGTTGGTGACGCTCCACCTCTTCACACTGGGCGCCTCCATCTTGGAATGGACGTATGTTCGCAACCTATAACAGAAATAGTGCACATTCACAGACTAGTGATGTTGCTGGCATTGTAGCAGCTGTATCTAGCACTGGCACAATAGAGAGGGGAAGCTTTATATTGTTGCATTTTTTTAAACGGTTTAGCAACTATAAAAAGCCCTCAGAAATAATAAAGAGCAATACACATGCAAAAAAGATGATATCGTCCATTATGAAGATATGGAATTGGCACTTGTAAAGGGTTAAAGAGATCTACTGACACAGGAGGAAAAACAAAGGCTTATTAAGTAGTAACCATGATATTGTAGTTGTACCAAGTAGTCTGTCCCTTTACTGCATCAGAGC
>NC_069501.1:45521858-45614358 GCF_027579735.1 Bombina bombina
TGCAAAATGACGTGCTACACTGCTAGTTTTTGTGCATTTGTTTTTAATATCTCTTTTATGTTCCTTTATTCTTTCTTTGAGCTCCCTATAGGTTTTACCTATATAGTATTGGGGGCAGTTGCAGGAAACCATATAGACTACTCCTTCACTTTTGCAAGTTATACGTCCCTTTATTGTATGAAAGGACCCAAATTTGTCACAAAAGTTCTTACCTACTAGCATATTGGTGCAGACTGAGCAGTGTAGGCACTTGAAATTCCCATTCTTTTTATTGGTTAACCAGTTTCCTGTATTTTTATTCTCAAAGTGGCTCTGAACCAGAAAATCCTTTAAATTTGGTGCTCTTTTCGGCGTCATAAGTGGAGATTCTCCTACAAATTTGCCTATTGTTTTGTCAATCCATAATATGTGCCAGTGTTTATTTAGGATTGAACGAATATCCTGCCATTTATGATTGTAAGTTCCTATAAATCGAATTAAGCATGATTCCGTTATGTCATCTGATTTTTCATATAATAGGTCATCCCTATCCTTACTTTTGGTCTTATTAAATGCTTTCTTTAAACATTGTTGTGTATAGCCTCTTGCTCTGAATCTTTTGTTTAGAGTACCTGCTTCAATTTTAAATTGTTCATTATCTGAGCAGTTTCTTTTGTGTCTTAGAAATTGGCCATAGGGTATGTTTTGTATTAATTTTTTAGGGTGGTGACTGTCAAATGATAGTAATGAGTTTCCTGCAGTGTCTTTGCAAAATGTTGCTGTTTTGAGGCAGTTTTTGTCATTGATAATGCGTAAATCAAGAAATGTAATCTCATTTTTACTATAGGTGTAGGTGAATTTTAAGTTCCAGTTATTATTGTTTAGTTTTTGCATAAACTCTATCAATTTCATCTCTGTGTCCTCCCATAGGAGGAACACGTCATCGATGAATCTTAGCCATAAAGAGATGGAGTCATTTATCTCAGCACTATTTAGAATTTGATCAAATTCCCATTTACCTAGGTAGAGGCAAGCAAATGTGGGGGCACAGCAAGTCCCCATTGCTGTTCCTAGATTTTGTTGGTAACATTTGTTTCCAAAAACAAAATAATTATGTTTTAAAATGAAAGATAACAATTCCAAAACAAAATTTGTATGTTTCTCATATTCTGAACCTCTTTGAATTAGGAAATATTTGATTGCCTCTACCCCTTTATCATGAGGGATGCTTGAGTAGAGTGACTCTACATCAATTGCAACCAGTAAAGTATTTGCAGATACACTTATATCATTAAGTTTTTTCATTACATCTAGTGTGTCTTTAATGTATGAAGGGAGATTTAACAGATTAGGTCTAAGGCAAAAATCCACATACTGTGAGATTTTCTCAGTTAGAGAGCCCTTACCCGATATAATGGGGCGACCTGGAGGTGGCAGTTTATTTTTGTGGAGTTTTGGTATGCTGTAAAATGTTGCAGTTTTTGGAAATTTGACAAATAGAAAGTCAAATTCTCTTTGGTTTATAACGCCTTCATCTTTCGCTTTCATTAAAATTTGAAACAATTTCTCTTTATAGATTTCAGTGGGGTTAAAGTGTAAAGTACTATATTGTTTTTTGTCTCTTAGTTGTCTTTGACATTCATCAACATAGTCCTTAGTGTTTAGAACTACAATATTGCCGCCCTTATCTGATGGCTTAATGGTTATACTGATGTCATTTTTTAAGTTATTTAGTGCATTTCTCTGTTTCTTTGTTAAGTTATCATGTAGGGGCTCATTTGTACCTAGAAGATCGATGTCTCTTTCCACTAATTTGACAAAATTGTGAATAAGGGGAATACTGGATAGTGCTGGCATATATTCTGACTTCTTCTTGAAGTCACTAAAACCTATGGCTATTTTCTCACTTGGTTGACCTGATATTTCTTCCTGTAGTTCCTCTAAAATTTTTACACTTTGCCTATCATGTATATTTAAAGTTTTTTTGTCTGTTTTGTTTTCAAAAGTTTTATTTAAAACTATTTTTCGAGCAAATAGGTCGAGGTCCTTAACCAACTCAAACTTATCTAATTTATTCACTGGTGAGAAAGTTAACATTCTCACCAGTGAATAAATTAGATAAGTTTGAGTTGGTTAAGGACCTCCACCTATTTGCTCGAAAAATAGTTTTAAATAAAACTTTTGAAAACAAAACAGACAAAAAAACTTTAAATATACATGATAGGCAAAGTGTAAAAATTTTAGAGGAACTACAGGAAGAAATATCAGGTCAACCAAGTGAGAAAATAGCCATAGGTTTTAGTGACTTCAAGAAGAAGTCAGAATATATGCCAGCACTATCCAGTATTCCCCTTATTCACAATTTTGTCAAATTAGTGGAAAGAGACATCGATCTTCTAGGTACAAATGAGCCCCTACATGATAACTTAACAAAGAAACAGAGAAATGCACTAAATAACTTAAAAAATGACATCAGTATAACCATTAAGCCATCAGATAAGGGCGGCAATATTGTAGTTCTAAACACTAAGGACTATGTTGATGAATGTCAAAGACAACTGAGAAACAAAAAACAATATAGTACTTTACACTTTAACCCCACTGAAATCTATAAAGAGAAATTGTTTCAAATTTTAATGAAAGCGAAAGATGAAGGCGTTATAAACCAAAGAGAATTTGACTTTCTATTTGTCAAATTTCCAAAAACTGCAACATTTTACAGCATACCAAAACTCCACAAAAATAAACTGCCACCTCCAGGTCGCCCCATTATATCGGGTAAGGGCTCTCTAACTGAGAAAATCTCACAGTATGTGGATTTTTGCCTTAGACCCAATCTGTTAAATCTCCCTTCATACATTAAAGACACACTAGATGTATTGAAAAAACTTAATGATCTAAGTGTATCTGCAAATACTTTACTGGTTGCAATTGATGTAGAGTCACTCTACTCAAGCATCCCTCATGATAAAGGGGTAGAGGCAATCAAATATTTCCTAATTCAAAGAGGTTCAGAATATGAGAAACATACAAATTTTGTTTTGGAATTGTTATCTTTCATTTTAAAACATAATTATTTTGTTTTTGGAAACAAATGTTACCAACAAAATCTAGGAACAGCAATGGGGACTTGCTGTGCCCCCACATTTTCTTGCCTCTACATAGGTAAATGGGAATTTGATCAAATTCTAAATAGTGCTGAGATAAATGACTCCATCTCTTTATGGCTAAGATTCATCGATGACGTGTTCCTCCTATGGGAGGACACAGAGATGAAATTGATAGAGTTTATGCAAAAACTAAACAATAATAACTGGAACTTAAAATTCACCTACACCTATAGTAAAAATGAGATTACATTTCTTGATTTACGCATTATCAATGACAAAAACTGCCTCAAAACAGCAACATTTCGCAAAGACACTGCAGGAAACTCATTACTATCATTTGACAGTCACCACCCTAAAAAATTAATACAAAACATACCCTATGGCCAATTTCTAAGACACAAAAGAAACTGCTCAGATAATGAACAATTTAAAATTGAAGCAGGTACTCTAAACAAAAGATTCAGAGCAAGAGGCTATACACAACAATGTTTAAAGAAAGCATTTAATAAGACCAAAAGTAAGGATAGGGATGACCTATTATATGAAAAATCAGATGACATAACGGAATCATGCTTAATTCGATTTATAGGAACTTACAATCATAAATGGCAGGATATTCGTTCAATCCTAAATAAACACTGGCACATATTATGGATTGACAAAACAATAGGCAAATTTGTAGGAGAATCTCCACTTATGACGCCGAAAAGAGCACCAAATTTAAAGGATTTTCTGGTTCAGAGCCACTTTGAGAATAAAAATACAGGAAACTGGTTAACCAATAAAAAGAATGGGAATTTCAAGTGCCTACACTGCTCAGTCTGCACCAATATGCTAGTAGGTAAGAACTTTTGTGACAAATTTGGGTCCTTTCATACAATAAAGGGACGTATAACTTGCAAAAGTGAAGGAGTAGTCTATATGGTTTCCTGCAACTGCCCCCAATACTATATAGGTAAAACCTATAGGGAGCTCAAAGAAAGAATAAAGGAACATAAAAGAGATATTAAAAATAAATGCACAAAAACTAGCAGTGTAGCACGTCATTTTGCAGAGTGTCACAATAGTGATAAAAGACTGTTAAAATTCAGAGGCTTAGAAATAGTAGACCTGAAAGGCAGAGGAGGAAATCTAGACAAGATTCTACTGTGTAAAGAAAGCAAATGGATTTTTAACCTAAAAAGTCTAAAACCAGATGGCCTAAATGAAGAGCTAAATTTTGGCTCATTTTTGGGAGACTGAAGCAATATATACAGAATATTATTATTAAGGTATCTCATCTAAGTTGCCCATAAGAAATAAAGTTATTCCCTCAAAGGAATATTTAATATAAAATTGGTATTGTAGACTCTGCACTGTATGAACGGACATAACTGAAATATAGTATATAGAAAATGTGTGATTTCGAAAAAGATTAATAGCATAGCAATATAAACATTTACAATTGTTTGACATTTCACCTGTACGGCTATAATATACTATGTACCTGAAAAAGCCAATTAAAGGCGGAGCATACTGTTTAAATGCTATGGAGAGTAATCTCCAATTACACACAGCCGGAAGAAGCCCGAATGGACCCCGGGTGAAACGCGCGTAGCTGCTTGTTTGTTTGTTTGGAGCGGTGCAGCAGCTGTGCACCGTCCAAAAAGCTGACCTTCAAACAAAATCATACTCCGGTGTAAGCCAAGGCGTGCAGAAGCACAGAAAGAGCCAAGAAAGCACGGAGGAAAAAACAAAGGTGATATCTCCTAAACCGGTTGAAAACAAAAATTGGAAGCAACGAGCAGGTAGATATGACACCATAATACGTCACTGACGGAACACCGAGGAAGCAGGTACTTGTTTTATTATACCTCTACACGCAACACAGAACTGTCACAGCGAGTTTAATGTGGTATGGAAAAGTTGCCACTTTTTTCTGCTATTTGTGATACAGTTACAATTTGCATTGGGAGTACGAAGATACAAGTTTAAAACCTACAGTGTCAGTGTTACATAATAATTGGTGCTGTCCTTGCATTAACGTTGCTTTCCATCTCTGGGATTACAAATGTGCCATTAATCAGGCATTTTGAAATAAATTAATACTGGTCAATGAATGGACCAACTTACCTATTTCCACTTAACAACCCGGGTTGTGGACTTTGAACTTTATGAATATTTGGGGGTCATGCTTACGAATTATTGTTATGCTGAAATCAATATATAAATCCTTTTAAACGCATTTTCCAATAGTATGTGTATTATTTGCTCCTAAATCTTTCCTTGTTTAAAAGCATATATTTTTCCTGACATGGTTGGGTGCTGGAGTAATAAGGGTCTGAGTTTTCTTGTTTATATGTATATTAATTAAATACCCTTACCCGTGCACTATACTGAGAAGTGTGGTCCTATATAGGACACACTATATTTTATCTCAGTATATTAAACTTTGAAATTTATTAAACTAGTGGTGCTGGCACAAAATATACATATATATATATATATATATATATATATATATATATATATATATATATATATATATATATACACACAGAGAAATGCACTCACAGGAACGAACAACCAGCTCAATACCATTGTTAGCCTGTTCTATGGCGATTTACCACCTGAGTGCAACTTCTTTTAGCCCAGCAATGCTTTTCACAGAGTAGAACTTTCCTGTAGTATATCAGTCTGATCCCGCCTATTACGGTCAGTCCAGCGCCGAAATACCAGGCAATTCCTCTCTGAACAAGGAACAAAGCAACCCCAGACGATCATTTTGGCCTTCATAGGCAAGATCAGACTGATATACTACAGGAAAGTTATTTTCTGTGAAAAGCATTACTGGGCTAAAAGAAGCTGCATCCAGGTGGTAAATCGCCATAGAACAGGCTAACAATAGTATTGAGCCAGTTGTTCGTTCCTGTGAGTGCGCTTCTCTGTGTGTGTGTGTGTGTGTGTATATATATATATATATATATATATATATATATATATATATAGACACTTTGGAGCCCTTTTCACTCAAATACCAGACAACAAGAATTTTTTTTTATTATGAATTATAGTTTTAACTGTGTATGTACTGTAAATATTTTGTATTCCAATGTTCTTCACATAGAATAAAATGTTCTTTGTATTTCTAAATATTTATTTATATATATCTGTATATATATCTATACCTGTATATATTCATATAGATTATATATATATATATATATACAGGGAGTGCAGAATTATTAGGCAAGTTGTATTTTTGAGGATTAATTTTATTATTGAACAACAACCATGTTCTCAATGAACCCAAAAAAATCATTAATATCAAAGCTGAATAGTTTTGGAAGTAGTTTTTAGTTTGTTTTTAGTTATAGCTATTTTAGGGGGATATCTGTGTGTGCAGGTGACTATTACTGTGCATAATTATTAGGCAACTTAACAAAAAACAAATATATACCCATTTCAATTATTTATTTTTACCAGTGAAACCAATATAACATCTCAACATTCACAAATATACATTTCTGACATTCAAAAACAAAACAAAAACAAATCAGTGACCAATATAGCCACCTTTCTTTGCAAGGACACTCAAAAGCCTGCCATCCATGGATTCTGTCAGTGTTTTGATCTGTTCACCATCAACATTGTGTGCAGCAGCAACCACAGCCTCCCAGACACTGTTCAGAGAGGTGTACTGTTTTCCCTCCTTGTAAATCTCACATTTGATGATGGACCACAGGTTCTCAATGGGGTTCAGATCAGGTGAACAAGGAGGCCATGTCATTAGATTTTCTTCTTTTATACCCTTTCTTGCCAGCCACGCTGTGGAGTACTTGGACGCGTGTGATGGAGCATTGTCCTGCATGAAAATCATGTTTTTCTTGAAGAATGCAGACTTCTTCCTGTACCACTGCTTGAAGAAGGTGTCTTCCAGAAACTGGCAGTAGGACTGGGAGTTGAGCTTGACTCCATCCTCAACCTGAAAAGGCCCCACAAGCTCATCTTTGATGATACCAGCCCAAACCAGTACTCCACCTCCACCTTGCTGGCGTGTGAGTCAGACTGGAGCTCTCTGCCCTTTACCAATCCAGCCACGGGCCCATCCATCTGGCCCATCAAGACTCACTCTCATTTCATCAGTCCATAAAACCTTAGAAAAATCAGTCTTGAGATATTTCTTGGCCCAGTCTTGACGTTTCAGCTTGTGTGTCTTGTTCAGTGGTGGTCGTCTTTCAGCCTTTCTTACCTTGGCCATGTCTCTGAGTATTGCACACCTTGTGCTTTTGGGCACTCCAGTGATATTGCAGCTCTGAAATATGGCCAAACTGGTGGCAAGTGGCATCTTGGCAGCTGCACGCTTGACTTTTCTCAGTTCATGGGCAGTTATTTTGCGCCTTGGTTTTTCCACACGCTTCTTGCGACCCTGTTGACTATTTTGAATGAAACGCTTGATTGTTCGATGATCACGCTTCAGAAGCTTTGCAATTTTAAGAGTGCTGCATCCCTCTGCAAGATATCTCACTATTTTTTACTTTTCTGAGCCTGTCAAGTCCTTATTTTGACCCATTTTGCCAAAGGAAAGGAAGTTGCCTAATAATTATGCACACCTGATATAGGGTGTTGATGTCATTAGACCACACCACTTCTCATTACAGAGATGCACATCACCTAATATGCTTAATTGGTAGTAGGCTTTCGAGCCTATAAAGCTTGGAGTAAGACAACATGCATAAAGAGGATGATGTGGTCAAAATACTCATTTGCCTAATAATTCTGCACTCCCTGTATATAGATAGATAGATAGATAGATATATAAATGTTTATAAATAAAAAGAGAAATGTATCCTATGTGAAGAACATAGGAACATAAAATATCTATTACTTACTTCAGGTTCGCACGCTGGCGATAGGTGTTAGTTTTTTTTTAAGTTGCTCTCTCCATTGGGTTTTGCTTGCGTGCTAACTTTAAGTTACTTTCAGCGGTATTAGCGCATAAGCTCGAACACTAAATACTGCTCCACTTATAATCTAGCCCAAAACTGGCAAACCTTCAGCAAGATGGGTCAAACACTTTATACCATTGATCTTTAACTGTTTTATTAGTTACATTTTTTAAATATTTTTTTTTAAAGACAGTGTTTATATGAGTGTAACTGTAATTTTACATGTATTTATGTTGTGTTTTATGCAACTTTTTCCTTCCCCTATCCTTTATGCGAGTACTGAAGTTGTGCTAACCGACGCACGTAAAATAGCGATTGTGCTAGAGCAAACGCATTTACATTCAACTCTTAATATGTGCACTATTTCTAACGCGTGCAAAAAGTAGAAAAAGAACAATATCTCTTGCGCTCTACATTTAGCGTGCCACTCGTAAACTAGCGCAATATTTGTATGCAGATTTTAGCAATGCAGTGTTTATTTGCTGATATATATATATAAATATTTATTACTGATTTTGTTTCATCTCCCTTCGTCTGATTAATAATCATTAAGAGATGTAATCTCTTGTAGAGTTGTCAGCCACTGAAATAATACTGATTATTTAACAATTAGTTCTGCTCAGGGGTAAACCTTATTGAATATAACTTCTTGATGTATTTTGTAATTGAGAGATTGCAAAGAATAGGTTCTTTATTCCATTTAAAAGATAACATTTCAAGATATATTCCTCTCTTAATTTTTTTTTGTACTGAAAAAAAAGTTTTTTCTTTTTCTCGTCCCTCTTCTCTGAGTGCCAAATGAAAATCTGACAACTTTGCAGGCTGCCGTTGAAGCTATTTTTATTACCAGACATTTTAATGGCTAACTGATGGTCGGAAACTATTAACGTCACCAATGGAAACAGGTCTGTAGTTTACAAGGTAAACTAGTGTTAAAAAAATAATGTCTTACCATTTGCAGCATTTTATTTTTTCCACTAAAATGTCCGTTTAAAGGGATACTGAACCCCAATTTTTTTCTTTCATGATTTAGATAGAGCGTGCATTTTTAAACAACTTTCTAATTTACTCCTATTATCAATTTGTCTTCATTCTCTTGGTATCTTTATTTGAAAAAAGCAGGAATGTAAGCTTATGAGACGTCTCATCTTTGGTTCAGCACCTGGGTAGCGCTGGCTGACTGGTGACTAAAATTTAGCACAGGCTCTCTTTTTTACAGTATCTTTCTCTATTTATGAAGTTGCTACATCTTTAGTGCAGCCCACTGAGTGATATTACTAATATTTTCCTAATAGCTGTGTAATACTTTGGCACATACGTATTGTTTTACACATTAATGGAGTCCTTGCGGTGTCACAGCATATCAAAAATAAATCTGGTGTCTCGAAAGATTGCCAAGAAAATTCATATAAAAAATACAGTACTTTATTAATCAAAAATGTATTTATTCATTATATTAATTATATTTGTTTGTTTAATATATTTTACCACATGTTATATAGTGTATTTATAGTATATTTGCTGTTGTTTTTATCTTAAATTACTATTTGTTTGTGATTAATTTAAAACTATTCTTTCTCAAAATGAGATGATTATAAATGATAAATCAGCAATAAATCTCTTTATCTGCTTGAGATGTGACTTTATAGATTAACTTATAATTAAAAAAACATTGAACTCTGCAATATTTTGTGTGATGTAAAATATCAGTTACTAGAAATAATGTTTAACTGGATAGTGTGTTCCTATCTCAGTATCAGATGCGTTCAGGAATTAAGAGATTGTTTAATTCACTTGTTTTCATAAGGAATCATCAGGATGTGGCCATATCGCAGGCTGGGGAGAGGGGGCACTGCTGTCCAGCTCACTGTTGCTGGTTGCACACCTGCATCTGCTGTGGGTCTCACAAGCATTCTGGCTCCTGAAGATATCAAGCTGAAGAGAGAAGGAACAGAGATAAGGAATTGTTGGGAGGAAAAAAAAACAACTAAATGAATGAAAATATTTATTTCTATGAAGAACATGTTGAAGAGCACTACATAGGGAAAGTAAAGAGGGGAGGTGTGTGACCTTATAACTTTATATGGGCTTAGAGTGAAAGGATTTGATAAGGGATGTGGCAGATACACATGGCAGAAGGATAAACCAGGGGAGGTGAGAGGTGGATATGTAATGCCCAGTGATGAGACTGGCAGCTAAGCACAGAATACACTCATCTGGAGAAGCAGAAGTGGGAAAAATCTCTGAGCAACGAAGGACAACAACTCCAGGGAGGAAATCTACATATCTACAATGTGCAGTGTTATACAGGTACTAATTTACTGTATGTATAGGTACTGACTTATTGTAGGTATAGGTACTGACTTACTGTATGTACAGCTACTGACTTACTATATGTTTAGGTACTGACTCACTGTATGTATAGGTACTGACTTATTGTATGTATAGGTACTGACATACTGTATGTAAAGCTATTGACTTACAGTATGTACAGCTACTGACTTACTGTATGTATAGGTACTGACTTATTGTATGTATAGATACTGACTTACTGTATGTATAGGTAGTGAATTACTGTATGTACAGCTACTGACTTACTGTATGTATAGGTAGTGAATTACTGTATGTACAGGTACTGACTTACTGTATGTAGAGTTACTGACTTACTGTTTGCACAGGTACTGACTTACTGTATGTATAGGTACTGACTTAATGAATGTATAGGTACTGACTTACTGTATGTACAGCTACTGACTTACTGTATGTACAGCTACTGACTTACTTTATGTATAGGTACTGACTTATTGTATGTATAGGTACTGAATTACTGTATGTATAGGTACTGACCTATTGTATGCATAGGTACTGACTTACTGTATGTACAACTACTGACTTACTGTATGTACTTACTGTTTGCACAGGTACTGACTTACTGTATGTATAGGTACTGACTTAATGAATGTATAGGTACTGACTTACTGTATGTACAGCTACTGACTTACTGTATGTATAGATACTGACTTACTGTATGTACAGCTACTGACTTACTGTATGTATAGGTAATGACTTACTGTATGTACAGCTACTGACTTACTGTATGTACAACTACTGACTTAATGCTTGTACAGGTACTGACTTACTTTATTTATAGGTCCTGAATTACTGTATGTATAGATACGGACTTACTGTATGTATAGGTACTGACTTACTGTATGCACAGCTACTGACTGTATGTATAGGTAATGACTCACTGTATGTACAGCTACTGACATACTGTTTGTACAGGTACTGACTTACTTTTTGTACAGCTACTGACTTACTTTTTGTACAGGTACTGACTTACTGTATGTATAGGTACTGACTTACTGTGTGTATAGGTACTGACTTACTGTATACATAGCTATGGACTTACTGTATATACAACTACTGACTTACTTGTTGTACAGATATTGACTTATTGTATGTATAGGTACTGCCTTACTGTATGTATAGGTACTGACTCACTGTATATATAGGTACTGACTTACTGTATGTATAGGTACTTATATACTGTATGTACAGCTACTGACTTACTGTATATATAGATACTGACTTACTGTATGTACAGCCACTGACTCACTGTTTGCACAGATACTGACTTATTGTATGTATAGGTACTGACTTACTGTATGTACAGCTACTGACTTATTGTATGTATAGGTACTGACTTACTGTATGTACAGCTACTGACTTACTATATGTATAGGTACTGACTTACTGTATGTATAGGTACTAACTTACTGTATGTACAGCTACTGACTCACTGTATGTACAGCTACTGACTTATTGTATGTATAGGTACTGACTTACTGTATGTACAGCTACTGACTTACTGTATGTATAGGTACTAACTTACTGTATGTACAGCTACTGACTCACTGTATGTACAGCTACTGACTTACTGTATGTACAGCTACTGACTCACTGTATGTACAGGTTCTGACTTATTGTATACAAATATAAGGTGGCGCAGAGAGAATTGCTGATTCTAGTTGTACACAATAAATGTATATATATATATATATATATATATGTTTGTGTAGAAGTTCCTATTTATCGGTGATTACAATTTAAAGATAACCCCATTATCAGTATTCCAATTGGAATACTGATAAATGGGGTTATCTTTAAATTGGAATCACTGATAAATAGGAACTTCTACACAAACATATATATATATATATATATACATTTATTGTGTACAACTGGAAACAGCAATTCTCTTTGCGCACCTTATATTTGTATGTATTTCTATAAACCCATGGGAAAGTTTATTAAAAGTGAGCAAGATTCCACCCATTGACTAGGACAGATAATAAATCCTTTTTAACACTTATTCTGACTTATTGTATGTATAGGTACTGACTTACTGTATGTTTAGGTACTGACTAACTGTATGTATAGGTACTGACTTATTGTATGTATAGGTACTGACTTACTGTATGTATAGGTTCTGACTTATTGTATGTATAGGTACTGACTTACTGTATGTACAGCTACTGACTTACTGTATGTACAGCTACTGACTTACTGTATGTACAGCTGCTGACTTACTGTATGTATAGGTAATGACTTACTGTATGCTTAGGTACTGACTTACTGTATGTTTAGGTACTGACTCACTGTATGTATAGGTACTGACTTACTGTATGTTTAGGTACTGACTCACTGTATGTATAAGTACTGACTTATTGTATGTATAGGTACTGACTTACTGTATGTACAGCTACTGACTCACTGTATGTACAGCTACTGACTCACTGTATGTATAGGTGCTGACTTACTGTATGTACAACTACTGACTCACTGTATGTACAGCTACTGACTCACTGTATGTATAGGTACTGACTTATTGTATGTATAGGTACTGACTTACTGTATGTATAGGTACTAACTTACTGTATGTACAGATACTGAGTTACTGAATGCACAGATACTAACTGCATTTGCAAGTACGGACCTATTGTATGTACACTGGTACCAATGTACTTTATGTAAACAAACAGATCTACTGAATACACAGATACTGGCTGTATATACAAGTACTTGACTTACTGAATGCACAGATACTGACAGTATATACTGGTACTGAGTTACTGAATTTACAGTTACTGACTTACTGTGTGTACAGGTACTAATTTTATATAAAATAACTGACTTACTGTATACACATGTACTAACTGTATATAAAGGTAATAACTTATTGTTTGTACGGGTACTGAATTATTTGTGTAAAGAAACTGACTTACTTAATGCACGATACTGACTGTATATACAGTTATTAGTAACTTACTGAATGTACTGCCTTACTGGATAGACAGGTACTGACTGTATATGCACATACCTACTTACTGTGTGTACAGATACTGGTTTACTGTATGTTTGAGTCACAGTTTTTCATGTTATACACAGGTACTACATTACTGTAAGCACAGGTCACAATGTGCCATGTTACACAGGTACTGACTTCACCTATGTACTGTCACAGTGTCGTGTTATATACAGGTAATGACTTACTGTATGTACTGTCACAGTGTGTCGTGTTATATACAGGTAATGACTTACTGTATGTACAGGTCACAGTGTGTCGTGTTATATACAGGTAATGACTTACTGTATGTACTGTCACAGTGTGTCGTGTTATATACAGGTAATGACTTACTGTATGTACTGTCACAGTGTGTCGTGTTATATACAGGTAATGACTTACTGTATGTACAGGTCACAGTGTGTCGTGTTATACACAGGTAATGACTTACAGTATGTACAGGTCACAGTGTGTCGTGTTATATACAGGCAATGACTTACTGTATGTAATGTCACAGTGTGTCGTGTTATATACAGGCAATGACTTATGTAATGTCACAGTGTGTCGTGTTATATACAGGCAATGACTTACTGTATGTAATGTCACAGTGTGTCGTGTTATATACAGGCAATGCCTTACTGTATGTACAGGTCACAGTGTGTCGTGTTATATACAGGCAATGACTTACTGTATGTACTGTCACAGTGAGTCGTGTTATATACAGGTAATGACTTACAGTATGTACAAGTCACAGTGTGTCGTGTTATATACAGGCAATAACTTACTGTATGTACTGTCACAGTGAGTCGTGTTATATACAGGTAATGACTTACAGTATGTACAGGTCACAGTGTGTCATGTTATATACAGGTAATGACTTACAGTATGTACAGGTCACAGTGTGTCGTGTTATATACAGGCAATGACTTATGTAATGTCACAGTGTGTCGTGTTATATACAGGTAATAACTTACTGTATGTACATGTCACAGTGTGTTGTGTTATATACAGGCAATGACTTACTGTATGTACAGGTCACAGTGTGTTGTGTTATATACAGGTAATGACTTACTGTATGTACAGGTCACAGTGTGTCGTGTTATATACAGCTAATGACTTACCGTATGTACAGGTCACAGTGTGTCGTGTTATATACAGGTAATAACTTACTGTATGTACAGGTCACAGTGTGTCGTGTTATATACAGGCAATGACTTACTGTATGTAATGTCACAGTGTGTCGTGTTATATACAGGTAATGACTTACAGTATGTACAGGTCACAGTGTGTCATGTTATATACAGGTAATAATTTACTGTATGTACTGTAACAGTGTGTCGTGTAATATACAGGTAATGACTTACAGTATGTACTGTCACAGTGTGTTGTGTTATATACAGGTAATGACTTACTGTATGTACTGTCACAGTGTGTTGTGTTATATACAGGTAATGACTTACTGTATGTACAGGTCACAGTGTGTTGTGTTATATACAGGTAATGACTTACTGTATGTACAGGTCACAGTGTGTTGTGTTATATACAGGTAATGATTTACTGTATGTGATGTCACAGTGTGTAGTGTTATATACAGGTAATAACTTACTGTATGTACAGGTCACAGTGTGTCGTGTTATATACAGGCAATGACTTACTGTATGTAATGTCACAGTGTGTCGTGTTATATACAGGCAATGACTTACTGTATGTAATGTCACAGTGTGTCGTGTTATATACAGGCAATGACTTACTGTATGTAATGTCACAGTGTGTCGTGTTATATACAGGCAATGACTTACTGTATGTAATGTCACAGTGTGTCGTGTTATATACAGGTAATGACTTACTGTATGTACAGGTCACAGTGTGTCGTGTTATATACAGGTAATGACTTACTGTATGTACTGTCACAGTGTGTCGTGTTATATACAGGTAATGACTTACTGTATGTACTGTCACAGTGTGTCATGTTATATACAGATAATGACTTACTGTATGTACAGGTCACAGTGTGTCGTGTTATACACAGGTAATGACTTACAGTATGTACAGGTCACAGTGTGTCGTGTTATATACAGGCAATGACTTACTGTATGTAATGTCACAGTGTGTCGTGTTATATACAGGCAATGACTTACTGTATGTAATGTCACAGTGTGTCGTGTTATATACAGGCAATGACTTACGGTATGTAATGTCACAGTGTGTCGTGTTATATACAGGCAATGACTTACTGTATGTAATGTCACAGTGTGTCGTGTTATATACAGGTAATAACTTACTGTATGCACAGGTCACAGTGTGTCGTGTTATATACAGGCAATGACTTACTGTATGTAATGTCACAGTGTGTCGTGTTATATACAGGCAATGACTTACTGTATGTAATGTCACAGTGTGTCGTCTTATATACAGGTAATGACTTACAGTATGTAGACAGTCTGTTAACCAGAAGCAAGTCAGAGGTCAGTGCCAGGTGCCAGGGAGAAGACAGTCACTAAACCAGAAAACATACCAGATATCAGTGCCAGGTAACAGGTGCCAGGGACCAGAAAGTCACTTAACCAGAGGCAAGCCAGATGTCAGTGCCAGGTAATAGGTGCCAGGGACCAGAAAGTCACTTAACCAGAAGCAAGCCAGATGTCAGTGCCAGGTAATAGGTGACAGGGAGCAGAAAGTCACTTTGCCAGAAGCAAGCCAGATGTCAGTGCCAGGTAACAGGTGCCAGGGAACAGAAAGTCACTAAACCAGAAGCAAGCCAGATGTCAGTGCCAGGTAACAGGTGACAGGGACCAGAAAGTCACTTAACCAGAATCAAGCCAGATGTCAGTACCAGGTAACAGGTGCCAGGGAGCAGACCGTCTCTTAACCAGAAGCAAGCCAGATGTCAGTGCCAGGTAACAGGTGCCAGGGAGCAGACCGTCTCTTAACCAGAAGCAAGCCAGATGTCCGTTCCAGGTAACAGGTGCCAAGGAGCAGACAGTCACTAAACCATAAAATATATCAGATATCAGTGCCAAGTAATAGGTGCCAGGGAGCAGTCAGTCTCTTAACCAGAAGCAAGCCAGATGTCAGTGCCAGGTAACAGGTGCCAGGGAGCAGACAGTCTCTTAACCAGAAGCAAGCCAGATGTTAGTGCCAGGTAACAGGTGCCAGGGAGCAGACAGTCTCTTAACCAGAAGCAAGCCAGATGTTAGTGCCAGGTAACAGGTGCCAGGGAGCAGGCAGTCTCTTAACCAGAAGCAAGCCAGATGTCAGTGCCAGGTAACAGGTGCCAGGGAGCAGTCAGTCTCTTAACCAGAAGCAAGCCAGATGTTAGTGCCAGGTAACAGGTGCCAGGGAGCAGGCAGTCTCTTAACCAGAAGCAAGCCAGATGTCAGTGCTAGGTAACAGGTGCCAGGGAGCAGACAGTCACTAAACCATAAAATATACCAGATATCAGTGCCAGGTAACAGGTGCTAGGTAGCAGGCCATAACTAAACCAGAAAATATACCAGTTGTCAGTGCCAGGTAACAGGTGCCAGAGAGCAGACAGTCTCTTAACCAGAGGTCAGTGACAGGTAACAGGTGCCAGGGAGCAGACAGTCTCTTAACCAGAAGCAAGCCAGATGTCAGTGCCAGGTAACAGGTGCCAGGGAGCAGACAGTCACTAAACCATAAAATATACCAGATATCAGTGCCAGGTAACAGGTGCTAGGTAGCAGGCCATAACTAAACCAGAAAATATACCAGTTGTCAGTGCCAGGTAACAGGTGCCAGAGAGCAGACAGTCTCTTAACCAGAAGCAAACCAGATGTCAGTGCCAGGTAACAGGTGCCAGAGAGCAGACAGTCTCTTAACCAGAAGCAAACCAGAGGTCAGTGCCAGGTAACAGGTGCCAGAGAGCAGACAGTCTCTTAACCAGAAGCAAACCAGAGTTGTAGTGCCAGGTAACAGGTGCCAGGGAGCAGACAGTTATTTAACCAGAAGCAAACCAGAGGTCAGTGCCAGGTAACAGGTGCCAGAGAGCAGACAGTCTCTTAACCAGAAGCAAACCAGAGGTCAGTACCAGGTAACAAGTGCCAGGGAGCAGACAGAAACTTAACCAGAATCAAGCCAGATGTTACTGCCAGGTAACAGGTGCCAGGGAGCAGACAGTCATTTAACCAGAAGCAAGCCAGATGTCAGTGCCAGGTAACAGGTGCCAGAGAGCAGACAGTTACTAAACCGGAAGCAAGCCAGATGTCAGTGCTAGGTAACAGGTGCCAGGGAGCAGACAGTTACTAAACCGGAAGCAAGCCAGATGTCAGTGCCAGGTCACAGGTGCCAGGGAGCAGACAGTCACTAAACTAGAAGCAAGCCAGATGTCAGTGCCAGGAAACAGATGCCAGGGAGCAGACAGAAACTTAACCAAAAGCAAACCAGATATCAGTGCCAGGTAACAGGTACCAGGGAGCAGACAGTCATTTAACCAGAAGCAAGCCAGAGGTCAGTGCCAGGTAACAAGTGCCAGGGAGCAGACAGAAACTTAACCAGAAGCAAGCCAGATGTCAGTGCCAGGTAACAGGTGCCAGGGAGCAGACAGTTATTTAACCAGAAGCAAACCAGAGGTGTAGTGCCAGGTAACAGGTGCCAGAGAGCAGACAGTCTCTTAACCAGAAGCAAACCAGAGGTCAGTGCCAGGTAACAAGTGCCAGGGAGCAGACAGAAACTTAACCAGAAGCAAGCCAGATGTCAGTGCCAGGTAACAGGTGCTAGGGAGCAGACAGATAGCTAACCAGAAGCAAACCAGAGGTCAGTGCCAGGTAACAGGTGCCAGGGAGCGGACAGTCATTTAACAAGAAGCAAGCCAGATGTCAGTGCCAGGTAACAGGTGCCAGGGAGCAGACAGTTAGTTAACCAGAAGCAATTCAGATGTCAGTGCCAGGTCACAGGTGCCAGGGAGCAGACAGTCACTAAACCAGAAGCCAGCCAGATGTCAGTGCCAGGTAACAGGTGCCAGGGAGCAGACAGTCACTAAATCAGAAGCAAACCAGATGTCAGTGCCAGGGAGCAGACAGTCACTAAACCAGAAGCAAGCCAGATGTCAGTGCCAGGAAACAGATGCCAGGTTGCAGGCAGAAACTTAACCAGAAGCAAACCAGATGTCAGTGTCGTATAACAGGTACCAGGGAGCAGACAGTCATTTAACCAGAAGCAAACCAAAGGTCAGTGCCAGGTAACAAGTGT
The DNA here is from genome assembly GCF_027579735.1 of Bombina bombina. NCBI lineage: Eukaryota > Metazoa > Chordata > Amphibia > Anura > Bombinatoridae > Bombina > Bombina bombina. Next base: position 45,540,431 of record NC_069501.1, read on the forward strand.
CAGGGAGCAGACAGAATCTTAACCAGAAGCAAGCCAGATGTCAGTGCCAGGTAACAGGTGCCAGAGAGCAGACAGTTAGTTAACCAGAAGCAAACCAGATGTCAGTGCCAGGTAACAGGTGCCAGAGAGCAGACAGTCATTTAACCAGAAGCAAACCAAAGGTCAGTGCCAGGTAACAAGTGTCAGGGAGCAGACAGAATCTTAACCAGAAGCAAGCCAGATGTCAGTGCCAGGTAACAGGTGCCAGGGAGCAGACAGTTAGTTAACCAGAAGCAAGCCAGATGTCAGTGCCAGGTAACAGGTGCCAGGGAGCAGACAGTTAGTTAACCAGAAACAAACCAGAGGTCAGTGCCAGGTAACAGGTCCCAGAGAGCCGACAGTCTCTTAACCAGAAGCAAACCAGAGGTCAGTGCCAGGTAACAGGTGCCAGGGAGCAAACAGTTAGTTAACCAGAAGCAAACTAGATGTCAGTGCCAGGTAACATGTGCCAGAGAGCAGACAGTCTCTTAACCAGAAGCAAACCAGAGGTGTAGTGCCAGGTAACAGGTGCCAGAGAGCAGACAGTCTCTTAACCAGAAGCAAACCAGAGGTGTAGTGCCAGGTAACAGGTGCCAGAGAGCAGACAGTCTCTTAACCAGAAGCAAACCCGAGGTGTAGTGCCAGGTTACAGGTGCCAGAGAGCAGACAGTCTCTTAACCAGAAGCAAACCAGAGGTCAGTGCCAGGTAACAAGTGCCAGGGAGCAGACAGAAACTTAACCAGAAGCAAGCCAGATGTCAGTGCCAGGTAACAAGTGCCAGGGAGCAGACAGAAACTTAACCAGAAGCAAGCCAGATGTCAGTGCCAGGTAACAGGTGCCAGGGAGCAGACAGTCATTTAACCAGAAGCAAGTCAGATGTCAGTGCCAGGTAGCAGGTGCCAGGGAGCAGGCAGTCATTTAACCAGAAGCAAGTCAGATGTCAGTGCCAGGTAACAGGTGCCAGGGAGCAGACAGTCATTTAACCAGAAGCAAGCCAGATGTCAGTGCCAGGTCACAGGTGCCAGGGAGCAGACAGTTACTAAAACGGAAGCAAGCCAGATGTCAGTGCCAGGTAACAGGTGCCAGGGAGCAGACAGTCACTAAACCAGAAGCAAGCCAGATGTCAGTGCCAGCTCACAGTTGCCAGGGAGCAGTCACTAAACCAGAAGCAAACCAGATGTCAATGCCAGGGAGCAGACAGTCACTAAACCAGAAGCAAACCAGATGTCAATGCCAGGGAGCAGATAGTCACTAAACCAGAAGCAAGCCAGATGTCAGTGCCAGCTCACAGGTGCCAGGGAGCAGTCACTAAACCAGAAGCAAACCAGATGTCAATGCCAGGGAGCAGACAGTCACTAAACCAGAAGCAAGCCAGATGTCAGTGCCAGCTCACAGGTGCCAGGGAGCAGTCACTAAACCAGAAGCAAACCAGATGTCAATGCCAGGGAGCAGACAGTCGCTAAACCAGAAGCAAACCAGATGTCAATGCCAGGGAGCAGATAGTCACTAAACCAGAAGCAAGCCAGATGTCAGTGCCAGGAAACAGATGCCAGGGAGCAGGCAGAAACTTAACCAGAAGCAAACCAGATGTCAGTGCCAGGTAACAGGTGCCAGGGAGCAGACAGTCATTTAACCAGAAGCAAACCAAAGGTCAGTGCCAGGTAACAGGTGCCAGAGAGCAGACAGTCTCTTAACCAGAAGCAAAACAGAGGTCAGTGCCAGGTAACAGGTGACAGGGAGCAGACAGTTAGTTAACCAGAAGCAAACCAGAGGTCAGTGCCAGGTAACGGGTGCCAGGGAGCAGTCATTTAACCAGAAGCAAACCAGATGTCAGTGCCAGGTAACAAACAGTTCAGCAAACAAAGACGTCAGCAGAATCATTCAGTGGCACGTAGTAAATTGGCTACCGGATATTAAAGTAAAAAGCAATAGTGCTGCTGCCAATGAGCAAGTGCTGAACCCAACATAACATAGCGCAGCAAGCAGTGCACCTTAAGGACAATTAGAGGAGCTGCACAAAACATAAGAGGAATACATCAATAGCGCTAAGGTGCAGCCTGACAAAAAGCATAAAGCTTTCATGACTCAGACGAAGTATAGAAAACCATAAAAAAAACAAAAAACTTTAAATGTATTTCCGTATTTAAATTGACCTTTATCTCTTGGTATTCTTTGTTTAATGTTAGCTTTTTTCCATAAGATAATACGTAGGAGCGTGCACTTGTTTTGAGCACTATGGGCAAGATTACATATGCGTCGTCTCCTGCAAAAGTCGGCGACGCCGGTTTTTACGTGGTTTTGGTATCACATATACGGCGCGTATATTCCAAAGTCGCCCGCAATATTTACTCCCATAAGCAAACATAGAACCGCGTCGCAAATTGGTATCACATATTCAGTGAAAGGACTTACGTGGCGAAAATTTAGAAATTTTACTCCATTTTCACCTCGCCACACATAGGCAGGTGCAGCTGCCTTGCACTGAGTATGTGAGCACCGTAACTCCCGTAACTACCTGAAAATATTAACAAACACCTAACGCATGCGCAATATCTACCTATCAACCGCCAACCCCCACCGCAATAACTAATAAAACTATTAACCCCTAATCCACCATTAACCCATATCGCAATAAACCTAATAAATGTATTAACCCCTAATCCACCATTAACCCACATCACAATAACTAATAAAACTATTAACCCCTAATCAGTGTTCCCTCTAAGGACAGTTTTGTGTGCAGCCCAGCAGTGAAACAGTTAACAAGAGAACCATACCTTGCCATCTGCATTGTGCAGAGTTTGCTAATTGCAGGGGGTGGTTACCTAATTAACTGTTTCACTGCTGGGCCGCACACAAAACTGGCCTTAGAGGGAACACTGCCCCTAATCCACCATTCACCCACATCACAATAAACCTAATAAAACTATTAACCCCTAATCCACCAATCACCCACATCGCAATTAACCTAATTAAACTTTTAACCCCTAATCCGCCATTCACCAACATAGCAATTAACCTAATTAAACTTTTAACCCCTAATTCGCTATTCACCCACATCACAATAAACCTAATTAATCTATTAACCCCTAAACCGCCAAACCCCCACATCGCAATAAACCTAATTTAATTACTAAGCTCCCTAACCTAACACCCCCTAAATTAACCCCAAATTACATAAAATAATAAAATACTAAATTACAATTAAAATAAAAAATCCTAACAGTACTTAAAAAAAAAAATAAGATTAAATTAAAATAATCTAAAATTACAAAAAATAAAAGTCTAACATTACAGAAAATAATAAACCACATTATAAAAAAAAAACAAAAGAAAATCTATCCTTATAAAAATAAAAAAGTCCCCCAGCATCCAGGACCAAGCCAGCGAGGAGCGGAGAAGACAGCGGAACTGAAGACCTGTGACCGCGGAGCCATTAAGCATGGATCCTCTTCGTACGATCACCACTGTACACTGATTACTGAATGCAAGTTACGCGTTTAAATATGGCGTCACTTGCATTTTTATTGGCTGCTTTAAATCTTCAAATTCAAATCAACCAATACGATGAAAGCTACTGAAATCCTATTGGCTGATTTGAACAGCCAATAGGATTTCAGTTGCTCTCATCTATTTTTTAGATTAGGGATTTAATGGGCACTTGTAAAAGAGCTGAATGCCCTTTCAAGGGCAGTAAAAGAGCTGGATGCCCTTTTAAGGGCAGTAAAAGAGCTGGATGCCCTTTTAAGGGAAATGCCCATACAATTGCCCCTTTAGGGGCAATGGGTAGTTTAGGATTTTTTAAGTATTAGTTTTTTTTATTTTGGGGTGTTTGGTGGGTGGGAGGTTTTGTTGTTAGAGGGGGGACTTATTATTTTTTTTTCATGCAAAAGAGCTGTTTAATTTAGGGCAATGTCCTACAAAAATCCCTTTTAATGGCTAGTGGTAGTTTAGGATTTTTTATTGTTAGGCTTTTTTATTTTGGGGGGTTTTACTGTTAGAGGGGGGACTTAGTATTTTTTTAAAGCAAAAGAGCTGTTTAACTTAGGGCAATTCCCTACAAAAGGCCCTTTTAAGGGGTATTGGCAGTTTAGTTTAGATTAGGGGGTGTTTTTATTTTTTGGGGGCTTTATTTATTATTATAGGGATTCAGTTTAACTTAGTTTTTTTATTTTTAAAGTAGGTTTTTTTATTTTAATTGTAACTTAGTATTTTTTAATTTAGGTAATTGGGGTTAATTTGGGGGTGTTAGGCTGGGGGGCTTAGTAATTTAAATAGGTTAATTGCGTTGTGGGGGTTTGGCGGTTTAGGGGTTAATAGATTTATTAGGTTAATTGCAATGGGGGTTAATGGCGGTTTAGGGGTTAATAGATTTATTAAGTTAATTGCGATGTGGGTTAATGGCGGATTAGGGGTTAATAGTTTAATTAGGTTAATTGCGATGTGGGTTAATGATAGGTTAGGGGTTAATAAATTTATTAGGGAGATCGCGATGTGGGTGAATGGCGAATTAGGGGTTAATAGTTTAATTAGGCATATTGCGCTGTGGGGGTTTGTCGGTTTAGGGCTTAATACTTTTATTATTAGTTGCGATATGGGGGGATTGCGGATATAAGGATTTTTACGTGTCAGGTTTATTTTTGGGAGGCAGGTTAGACTTTTACGGGAGATTTAACATTTTTTTTTTATTTTCTTAGGCGCCGGAAGTTTCTAACGTGCCGTAAGTCACATCCAACTCCAGAAATTTGTATTTACGCACATTTCTGGACATCGCTAGTTTATCCGATTTACAGCACTTTATGAACTGCCGGCAGGGTTTATGTGATTCCCCGATGTGTGAATGGAAATTACGGGCGACGCTGGTTTCAGCAGTTATGCTGTAGCCTGCGCCGCTTATGTAATCTCGCCCTATATAGCAGCAGAGTTTGTAACAATGTTACACATTGTGCTCAAGACAACTCTACATGTCCTCATTGTCAGGAGCTCCAGCAAAGATTACCAAAAGAACTCATTATTAATAGAAGGAATTTGGGGATTTTTTTTATTGTACACTGTCTGAAACATGAAAGCTTTATTCTGACTTCTTTGTACCTTTAATAAATATTCTGCTGCCTATGACTGGGCTGAACCAGCCATCTCAATGTCCTGCTGATCATTCTCTTTCTTGGTGACAAAAAGCCTCTCAGCAGCCCTATCATCTATCTATCTATCTATCTATCTATCTATCTATCTATCTATCTATCTATCTATCTATCTATCTATCATCTATCCATCTATCTACCATCTATCTATCTATCTATCTATCTATCAATTATCTATCTATCTATCTATCTATCTATCTATCTATCTACCATCTATATATCATCTATCTGTCTTCCATCTATTTGTCTATCTATATAATTTATCATATATCTATCTATCTATATGTCTGTCTGTCTGTCTGTCTGTCTGTCTTTCTATCTAATTTAGCATCTATCTATCTTATCATCTATCTATCTTATCTACCTATCTATCTATCTATCTATCTATCTATCTACGTTTAAGGTAAACTAAATTTACTAAAAATTAATACAATTTGGCTCCTCAAGTAAATGTTGTATGTGATACTACAGGCGTGCAAGTTATTTTGACTATACTCAAGTGATGTTAATGACAATTTATAAGTTTGGCTTTATTGCATTCTATTGGTCTATGTATAAAATGACCCAAGGCATGGTCTCCATGACAACAATCATCTAGGGTTTGCCCTCTGAGACACTGTCCTTTAGCTGCCCTTTCTACTTATCATAAAATCCATTTATCAAAGTTTATACATTCCCCAGGGAATAAAGTAATCATAATCTTAACAATGAAATAAACACTATTTAGCTTGTGAAGGGAAACTTAATGCACATTAGAGTGCTGGATCTGAAGATTTTCATTACCTCAGTAAGCATTTTTCTCAGATACCCAAACAACTGCACAGAGGAATGATTGCTTTTTGCAGGGTAATAAAACAAATATATTTGTGTGTTTGTCTGATATAAACAGGCATGCAGTAACCCAGACCCAATCATCCAATAGATGCCAAGTACCTTTATTTATATTGGGCCAGACTACAAGTGGCGCTAATGATAGCGAGGGACACAATATCGCCGGACCGTGCTAACATTAGCGTCGGAATTAATATTACAAGCACATGCTAAATCGCATTTACCAGAGAAGGGATAGCGTGGCTGACATCTCTCTTCTGTAACCTATACTTTCAATAGAGATTGTGACATATTAACTATGGTTCATATTACAAGGTGAAAGTTATAGGTTGTGCGCAAGTGAAACTGTGCAAGAATATTTAGCACCACTTGAGACCTAACGTTAAAGGGAAAGGAAAGTCAAAATTAAACGTGCGTGATTCAGATAGAACCGGTCATTTTAAGACACTATTAAATTCACTTCTATTTTCAAATGTGCGTTGTTCTCTTGCTATCTCTTATTGAAAAAGAATACGCACGTATCATACACTAGTGAGAGCTGCTGCTAATTGGTGCCTATGCACATTTGTCTCTTGTGATTGGCTAACTAGATGTGTTCATCTTGCTGCCAGCAGTGCAATGCTGTCCCTTCAGTGTAACCATCTATCTATCATCTATCTATCTACCATCTATCGGTCCATCTATCTATATATCATCTATCTATCTATCAATTATCTATCTACCATTTAGCTATCATCTATCTATTTACCATCTATCGGTCCATCTATCTAATTTATCATCTATCTATCTATCTATCTATCCATTATCTATCTATCTATCATCTATCTATCTATCTATCCATCATCTATCTATCTATCTATCTATCTATCTATCATCTATCTACCATCTATCGGAACATATATCTAATTTATCATCTATCTATATATCATCTATCTATCAGTTATCTATCTACCATTTACTTATCATCTATCGGTCCATCTATTAAATTTATCATCTATCTATATATCATCTATCTATCTATCAATTATCTATCTACCATTTAGCTATCATCTATCTACCATCTATCGTTCCATCTATCTAATTTATCATCTATCTATATATCATCTATCTATCAATTATCTATCTACCATTTAGCTATCATCTATCTATTTACCATCTATCGGTCCATCTATCTAATTTATCGTCTATATATCTATCTATACATCTATCTATCCATCATCTATCTATCTATATATCATCTATCTACCATTTAGCTATCATCTATCTATTTACCATCTATCGGTCCATCTAATTTATCATCTATCTATCTATCTATCTATCTATATATCTATACATTATCTATCTATCTATCTATACATTATCTATCTATCTATACATAATCTATCTATCTATCTATCTATCTATCTATCATCTATCAATCATCTATCTAATTTATCCTCTATCTTACATTTTTATTAATATTTCTATGAGTAATTTATATTAGTGTTTATATGAGTGTAACTGTTTATTTTAATGTATGTTGTGTTTGGTGAAACTGTTATCTTATCCTTAACCCTTCAGTCGCACTAACCCGACGTGTTAAACTCAATTGATCTTGAACAAACGTGTTTACTTATAACTTATATGTGTGCAAATGAACACACCCGCAGTATTTCAATATTGTGTGTGCGCTAACGTTAGCGCGCCACTTTAATGTAGCTCAATGTGTTAACTGTCACTTCAAATTACAAGAAAAGCAGGCAAAAACATAGCAATAGTGTTACAAAGTGTCTGCACTATTTTAATTCTACATTTTATATGAATTTTATATATTTTTTTTTTTACTTCGTGCTGTTCCCTAAGTATGTGAAGGTGATACATACATTACAATATAGCTAACAAAAAAAATCATTTTAAAATCCTATAAAAAAAAGAAAGAAATAGAAATATGCAGTAAAATTGCATTGTTCAATCACATTAAAAATGTTAACAAAAATGTTTCTGCTTCAATTGTATTTTATGGAAAAATGTAAATTCATATTGAAATTGAACAGGAAAAAAACAATTTAAGGTGCACATTAGAAATGGTAATCTAACTACACTGGGCATGAAAAAAATGTTGTGAAATTAGTATTTATAATACAAAATTGAAAGTGTGTTATTTTCCTTGTTGAAAATAGAGTTTCCTCACTTTTGCTAGTGGCCCGAACAGGGGAGTTCCATGGGTGTAGCAGAAATTTCTCTTCCAGGTCTGGGATATTCTCTAAACATTTTCCAGCTGCAAATCTCGCTGTTTTTTTTTTTGCTGAGTAAAAGGTGTCAAAACTGTGTCAAAATACGCAAACTGTTATTACTCTAATATAAAACACATGACTACAAATATACAGGTGATTGTAAGATAATATACATTGAAAACAGGGTAATCTGACTTGTATTGGGTGCAGGATTTAAATTTAAAAGTGTGTTCCCTGATATCTTCACTCTCCTCAGTGTAGTTTACGTTGCCAGTGAGCTCCATTACTTTTTATGGGAGACAATGTGCAACTTGTAGGGACAGACACTTTTTGTAGAGAATTCCCTGAAAAAAGCCCCTGAGAGTGTCAGTGTGGTTTTACACTACTGACCCTTTGACACGTCTGTGACCATAAGGGTTATTGCATTGTCTTTTTCTTATGTTTTTGTCAATAATGCAATTCTACTGTATTTAATGATTTCTACTTTAAACTGTCCTACAAACTCACAACTGATAAGGATGATCCTCACATATTAGTAATAATACCCAGCCAGGGTAACTGATATAAATCCACAAGTCGTAATGCTGATTGACCAAATGTTTTACAGATGGTGCCAGAAGATGAGTTGCTGATAGATCTGCAGACGCTGCTTCAACCAAAGAAAAAAGAAGGTACAATGGCTATTAAACACACACTAATGCGCCTTATCTAGAGTCCAGTCCTATAACGCCTTTGTATCCTACACTCAGCTTGTCATTTATGCTGTACAACTATTAATACCTATTTTATGGAGGATACTGCAAAGACAGAGTGCCTATTGGTGCAGTGATGTTTATTATACAGTATCAGCACACAGTAGGTTAGCTTCTTTGTGCATCATATCAGTACATGCTATACAGACTGTTCAGTTCAAATATTAATAAAACTATTAGTGCTTCACCCAGTTATTGTAATTCACTTTTGTTTGTTTTTCCAATGAACGATAATTGCTGTAAATGGGTAAAGAATTCAATCTGTCAGACAAAATATTGTTCACAACTTTCTAATTCAGCAGTCAGTATCAAGCTTTGAGTTGCTCGCATCTTGCTGGGAACTATAGTTCCCGTGTGTGCAGTTACAATCAAAATGCTCACAATTCTCAGCACAAGTGTTAGGTCTTCAGGATGTAATTTCACTTGTTTTTGTGCAAATACTCCATGGTGTAGGTAATGCAGAACTAAAAAAAAATGTTGCATATGACTAATGCTTTACAGGCCATGGTTTTGTTAGCCTATTTATGTATTCACACTAAATTACTGTGATTTATATGACTTATAATAACTGAATATTACAATTTACAAATGTTTGATTGTGACCACAGCAAGAAAGGGTAACATACTAATGATGTTCTATTTAACAAAAGAAGCCTATATGTAATTATGCTTCATTATTACAATAGTAAACCTATTGAGATGTCAATTTCTTATCCCTTATCCTAAACCTTGTCTGTATTGGCGTAATACCTAGGTATGCTTAGGCGCGTGCACGTATTTTGAGGATTATATGTATAACAATGTTACAAACATTGGGGCCGATTATAAACCTGCACTGTTTTTTGGCAGATAATGATTTTTTAACCAATATTGTTAGTGTATTTTTTTCCAGTGATTATAATCACAAAATGCTTCTGCTATAACATGTGTGCAATTAACCTATTGTGTTTTTAAACCATAGAGATATGTGTGTATGTCTCTCTAAGGGGTTTGAACAAGTGCATTATAGATACAGTTGTTAGGTGTGTTTGGTGGGATATTAATTAAGCTATTTTTTAATGTAATTTTAAAAGTGTTTATTATTAATTTTTAAGTTTAATTGGTCAAGCATCTGTTTGGTGACGTTTCTTCATAACATCTTTCAATATGGTGGCGAGTAATGAGCAACACAAATGTTACGTTCCAAAATTACATCATACAATATGGGAAACTTCAGTGAGTTTTGCTGATGCAGAAAACGTTGTCTGGCGTTTATCAACTCCTTAGTGCTGTTGATTTTAGTTAGTGAAAAGTGTCGTTATTATTGAGAATTTGTATTGGGATTAATAAAACAGGACAGGTACATAATAGGTATAGGGATGTTTTTCACTGAAACAATAATAAAAATGGCTGACCGTGATCGTGTTGACATCAGAAATGACTCATCAGTAGCCGTTAACATACTGATTATTATTAAATAATAGATTGTGATCAATCTCATTATGGCAAGTACTGCAGTCATGCAGTGCTCATCCCATGTGCACGCTCCTAAGCATACCTCAGTATGTTCTCCTGGAAAGGAGCTAAGTTTTAACAAACAGCAAACAAAAGAGGTCAATTACAGTAGAAGTAAAGTTTTGTTGAATTGTCCACTCTATCTTAATCATCTCCTTTTATGGTTTGTTTAGATCCTAGCTCAGTATTTTCTTTATCTTATTATTAATTTTTCTTTTCAGTTAAAGCAGCTGGAAATATATTCATGCTGGTTTAGCTTTAATTCTTTTTTTTTTTTTTGGTGGGGGAAACGCAAAAATAAATAAATAAAAACTCCTGTTAATGCTCCAAACTGTTCTTTTTTGGGTTGAAGCAGAGTATGTGCCTATTCCAAATGTAAAAAGTTTAACCGGAGAAACATATTGAGTGTTTGGTAATGTCTGGCATAATATAATACAAGTAAGTAAATGTTAGATGTGCTGTATTCATTTAAGGAGATTTTTTAGTCAAATATTTTGTCAGATCAGATGAATGTCTCCCACAACCCCCTGCACCAATTATTAGAGCACACATTGTTTCATCAGCAACCACATCAAGAAGTTACTCAAAATATGAGACCATAGATCAGATGCATATTCTTAGCAGTGAGTGGTAAACATTGTTTTGCATATTGATAGTTGCAAGTTAATATAACCACATTGTGATTGTGGGAATAATGTGCTATTGATTGGAGGTTTACCAGTGATTATATGTGATGCAGATAGCTTATCTGAGGATAAAAATGATAGGTCAGCAAAAACATTGTGGCTAATGTATGTCTTGGAGTTTTACCCTCCAACATCACCGCAATCGCTTATAGTGCCAATAATGTGATAGAAGTGAGGACAATGCTACCATCCGATGAGCATCTCTAAGTTAATACAATATTTTTGTTTCCATTTGGATTGTTTATGTGAAGCGGTAACCATGGGGATACCAAGGCTATTTATACCTGACTGAGAGGCCAGCCCTTTGCCCTGAATAAGTCACATTCTTAGTGCCGAAACGCGTCGGTTGGCGGGCTTGTGCACAGCAGTGGCTACATTTGTAGTTACGTTATCGCTACAATTGTTTAACTCAATCGAAACTTTGTTTAACATATATTACTATTTATGAATTTGATCATTCCAGATATACCGGGAGCACAATAACAAAATAGATTCTGATTAAGTAACTACGTATGGTGTAAAGTGTGTGCACTTAACCAGAAATCAGCGAACTTAGTATCTCCCAAATGCTTTCAGGCAGGCAGGCAGGCAAGAAGTTACCTTTGAGTGCCTAGGAGTGTCTAGTGTCACATTTGAGAGACTCCTCTCTATCTTTGCATTGGGTGTGCCTGAGGTCATTTGTACTAGATTCTGACACAAACACCTATTCACTTAAACTGCACAAGCCTAGGTCTTTATTTGGAAATAGCAAAGCATTGATATTTGCTATTAAGCAGAGGGAAATTCATGTGATGTGCTTTTTCCTCATTAATTTTTTATGGTTACTCAATTAAGTTTATAATTTTATGAATATTATTTACTAATATATTCCACAATAAACTTGATTTGGAATAGTTCCTCAGTGTTAATTCAGCATAGTGGAATATTAATAACCCATACATTGTAATAATGTGTAGCCCTGAGTGTGTGACGCATCCCCATATGTCACTGTATTATAGTAGCCCTAAGTATCTGACACATCACCATATGTCATTGTCTTATAGTAGCCCTATATAGTAGTCCTATATTTTCCTTTCATGACCTAGCACAATATCACATTGCCTCACAATGGAAGTCCTGTGCTCAGTTTGGCAATGTCTGGCATAATATAATGCAAGGTAAGCAGTAGCAGACCTACTCAACAGAGGGCCCCAAAGGTAACTCAGTAGTAAACAATAATACCAATATACATGCTGCTCTGTATAATGATTTTGAGGATATTAGGTATGCAATAATAAAAGGCTCCTTATTTTAACCTTGAAAAGAGCCCCTCAGTTCTTGGCGCCAGTCACCACAGGGGTTCTGCCAACCTACGGTGACAGCTTTTGTGCGTGGCTTGCTCTTGTAGGTAGATTGTGGGCGCTCTTGCTGTTGGCTTGTTTGGGGGTCTACTCTGTTTTTTTTTGGGGGTGGTCCCCCTTGCTCTTACAGGTTTCTTGTGGGTAGTCTCACCTGCTCTTGCAGATGGCTTGTCGGTAGTCTTCCCTGTTCTTGCAGATGGCTTGTCTGTAGTCTCCCCTGGTCTTGCAGATGGCTTGTCTGTAGTCTCCCCTGGTCTTGCAGATGGCTTGTGGGTAGTCACCCCTGCTCTTGCAGATGGCTTGTTGGTAGTTTCCCCTGCTCTTGCAAACAACTTGTTGGTAGTTTCCCCTGCTCTTGCAGATGGCTTGTGGGTAGTCTCCCCTGGTCTTGCAGATGGCTTGTGGATAGTCTATTCAAAAAAAGGAAACGGATCTCTTCATCGAATGATAAAACAAAACAGCTTTATTGAAACATAATTAAACGTTCCATAGCCACCAGCACAAAAAATGCAGGGAACAGCTGGTCTGACTAATTTTGTTGTCTTGCCGTAATCTTAGACCTATCCTTGTGGATAGTCTCTTCTGGTCTTGCAGATAGCTTGTCAGTAGTCTCCCCTGCTCTTGCAGATGACTTGTCGGTAGTCTCCTCTGGTCTTGCAGAAGGCTTATGGGTAGTCTCCCCTGCTCTTGCAGATGGCTTGTGGGTAGTCTCCCATGCTCCTGCAGATGGCTTGTCGGTAGTCTCCCCTGGTCTTGTAGATGGCTTGTGGGTAGTCTCCCCTGGTCTTGCAGATGAATTGTGGATAGTCTATTCAACAAAAGGAAACAGATCTCTTCATCGAATGATAAAACAAAACAGCTTTATTGAAACATAATTAAAAGTTCCATAGCCACCAGCACAAAAAATACAGGGAACAGCTGGTCTGACTAATTTCGTCGTCTTGCCGTAATCTTAGACCTATCCTTCTGGATAGTCTCTTTTGGTCTTGCAGATAGCTTGTGAGTAGTCTCCCCTGCTCTTGCAGATGACTTGTCGGTAGTCTCCTCTGGTCTTGGAGAAGGCTTATGGGTAGTCTCCCCTGCTCCTGCAGATGGCTTGTCAGTAGTCTCCCCTGGTCTTATAGATGGCTTGTCAGTAGTCTCCCCTGCTTTTGCAGATGGCTTGTCGGTAGTCTCCCCTGCTTTTGCAGATGGCTTGTGGGTAGTCTCCCCTGCTTGTGCAGATGGCTTGTCGGTAGTCTCCCCTGGTCTTGCAGATGACTTGTCGGTAGTCTTCCCTGGTCTTGCAGATGGCTTGTGGGTAGTCTCCCATGCTCTTGCAGATAGCTTGTTGGTAGTCTTCCCAGGTCTTGCAGATGGCTTGTGGGTAGCCTCCCCTGCTCTTGCAGATGGCTTGTTGGTAGTCTCCCCTGGTCTTGCAGATGACTTGTGGGTAGTCTCCCCTGCTCTTGCAGATGCCTTGTCGGTAGTCTCTCCTTTTCTTGCAGATGGCTGGTGGGTAGCCTCCCCTGCTCTTGCAGATGGTTTGTCGGTAGTCTCCCCTGGTCTTGCAGATGGCTTGTCAGTAGACTTCCCTGGTCTTGCAGATGGCTTGTCGGCAGTCTTCCCTGCTCTTGCAAATAGCTTGTGGGTAGTCTCCCCTGCTCTTTTAGATGGCCTGTCGGTAGTCTCCCTGGTCTTGCAGATGGCTTGTCCGTAGTCTCCCCTGGTCTTACAGATGGCTTGTCCATAGTCTCCCCTGGTCTTGCAGATAGCTTGTGGATAGTCTCCCCTGTTCTTGCAGATGAATTATTGGTAATCTCCCCTGCTTTTGCAGATGGCTTGTGGGTAGTCTCCCCTGGTCTTGCAGATAGCTTGTGGATAGTCTCCCCTGTTTTTGCAGATTAATTATCGGTAGTCTCCCCTGCTCTTGCAGATGGCTTGTGGGTAGTCTCCCCTGCTCTTGCAGATGGCTTGTCGGTAGTCTCCCCTGGTCTTGCAGATGTCTTATGGAAAGTCTCCCCTGCTCTTGCAGATGGCTTGTCGGTAGTTTACCCTGGTCTTGCAGATGACTTTTGGGTAGTCTCCCCTGCAATTGCAGATGACTTAAGGGTAGTCTCCCCTGCTCTTGCAGATGGCTTGTGGTTAGTCTCCCCTGCTTTTGCAGATGGCTTGTAGTCTCCCCTGCTCTTGCAGATGCCTTGTCAGTAGTCTTCCCTGGTCTTGCAGATGGCTTGTGGGTAGTCTCCCCTGCTCTTGCAGATGATTAGTGGGTGGTCTCCCCTGCTCTTCTTTTGGCTTGTGAGTGGTTTCCCTGCTCTTTCAATAGCTTGCAGGGGGTCTCTCCTACTCTTGTATATGGCTTGTGGGTAGTCAGCTGTTGCTCTTGTGGGTGCTCTTGTGGGTGACTTCTGGGTTGTCTCCCCTGCTCTAGCTGGTGGTCTCTCCTGCTCTTGGATTGAGGGTGCTCTTACTGTTGTCTTGTAGCAGGCCTCCTCTGCTTTTGTAGATGGTCTCCCCTGCTCTTGCTGGTGAATTATGGGTGTTCTTTCCTGTTCTTGCTGGTGGTCTCCCCTAGTCTTCTGGAAGTATTATGGGTGCTCTTTCCTTCTCATGCTGGTAGTATGGGGTCTCCTCTGTTTTTGTTGGTGGCTTGTGGGTGGTCTTCCCCACTCATGCAGGTGGCTTGCAGGTGGTCTTCCCCACTCATGCAGGTGGCTTTTGGGAGGTCTCCCCTGCTCTTGCAGGTGGTTTGTGGATGGTCTTCCCTGAATGATTTCCTGCTTTTGTGGGACCTAGGAAGCATAAAAGCTTATTTACACCTGGTATCTGGCAGGCCATAGCACAGGAGTTGAAGTCAACATAACCAGTGGGGTTTTCAAGGGATAATGCTCCTTTAACCAATTTAACCACTTGGTGCAGATGCAGGAATTTAGCATTTTTTATGATTAAAAGGTTCTCTCTTTACTTAAAGGAACATGAAACCCAAATTTTTCTTTCATAATTCAGATATAGCTTGTGATTTTAAACATCTTTCCAATTTACTTTTTTTACTTTAGCTCCCAAATCTAGAGCATCTTGAAGATTGAGGGAATTTTAAACAAGGTCTCATAACTGTTAGTTGCAGACCATGGAATCAATTCCAACCATTTCAAAATCATTGTTCAATATTAAAAATGGGTTTGGACCTTTTTTATCATAATTACAAACTTACTGTGTCACACTCAGCCAAACGTAATAACTCCCACGAGATTTGATCTTCTACACAACACCAAAGTTAACAAATAGTAACAGATGTTGATTACCTACAACAGAACTGATATACAGAAAAACTATAACAGTCTTGTTTCTCTCTGCATTGTCTCTACTCCTCACAACTAACATGGTCCTTATCGATGAGTGGTTCTTCTTATAGTGAGTTATTAGGACCATTGTGGCAATTTTAAAGTTAATTCAATTTTTCCTCCCCCTGTATCATGTGAAAGCCATCAGCCAATCACAAATGCATATACGTATATACTGTAAATTCTTGCACATGCTCAGTAGGATCTGGTACCTCAAAGTGTAAATATAAAAAGATTGTGCACATTTTGATAATGGTAGAGAATTGGACAGTTACATAGAATCATCAATTTTGACGGCAGATAAGAGCCATAGGCCCAACAAGTCTGCCCGATATTTCCTAAAAGTGTAAACTTATCTAGTTCTTAGGATAACCTTATGCTTATCCCATGCATTGTTAAAGTGTTTGTCATTACCACCTCTTGTCTTGTGGAAGTTTATTCAATGGGGTAAATGTATTAAATGTCGAGTGGACAGGATTCGCTTTAGTGAATCATGTGTGCTCGACATTGCTAAATGCCAACAGCATACGCTGTTGGCATTTATAATTGCACAAGCATTTCCAGTTAAATGTTTGTGCAATGCCAACCCCTGCGCACTGTCGGTCAGTCGGCCGCTATCAGGTGCTGTCACTCATCCCGATCGTATCAGATCAAGATGATTTCAATCTGCCACCTAAAAGGTGTCGGACAGGTTAAGGTCATAAGACCACTGCTTCTTAACTTCCATTTCAGATGAGCCCCATGAATCAACCACCCTTTCTGTAAAGAAGTGTTTCCTCTAATTACTCCTGAATCTAATACCCTTCAGTTTAAGATCACCCCTTGTTCTTGAATTTTTATTTTTATGAAAAATGCTCAGAGCCTCAGCTTTATTAAGTCCCTTAAAGGGACATGAAACCCAATTTTTTTTCTTTCATGATTTAGAAAGAGCATGCATTTTTAAACAACTTTACAATTGACTTATTTTATCTAATTTGCTTCATTCTGTTGGTATCCTTTGTTGAAAACATACCTAAATAGGCTCAGGAGCTGGGAACTAGCTGCTTATTGGTGTCTGCACAGATATGCCTCTAGTGATTGGCTTACCAATGTGTTCAGCTAATTCCCAGTAGTGCATTGCTGCTCCTTCAAGAAAGGATACCAAGCGAATAAAGCAAAATTGATAACAGAATGTAATCAGAAAAATGTTTAAAATTGTATGCTTTATCTAAACCATTAAAAAAAATGTTGGGTTTCATATCCCTTTAATATACTTGAAAGTTACTTTATTATCCCCTCTTTCCCTTCTATCCTCTAAGCTTGTTTAAAATTGTGAGCTGTACCTGAATCATGAAAGTTTTTATTGTCACTTCAGTGTTCTTAAAGGGACAATCAAATCCAAAAAACTTTCATGATTAAAATAGGGCATGTCATTTTAAACAACTTTCCAATTTACTTTTATAACCAATTTTGCTTTGTTCTCTTGATATTCTTAGTTGAAAGCTAAACATAGGAGGTTCATATGCTCATTTCTTAGACCTTGAAGGCCGCCTCTAATCTAAATGCATTTTGACAGTTTTTCACCACTAGAGGGTGTTAGTTCATGTGTTTCATATAGATAACATTGAGCTAATGCACGTGAATATACTGAAGAGTGACCACTGATTGGCTGAAATGCAAATCTGTCAAAAGAACTGAAATAAGAGGGCAGTCTGCAGAGGCTTAGATACAAGGTAATTACAGAGGTAAAATGTATATTATTATAACTGTGTTGGTTATGCAAAACTGGGGAATGAGTAATTAAGGGATTATCTATCTTTTAAAACAACAAACATTCTGGTGTTGACTGTCCCTTTAAGTACAAGTATCTGTGTTTTGCAATTGTATAGCGCGGTGTTTATTTTTTTTGTCATTTACTGATGGGTAAACATTAATATTTTTATCTGTAAAGATTTCTCAACTTGCAATATTTTGTAGATTGTTTTATTCATGTTTTTATATTTACATTTCATGCAACTGATGATGATGACATGTTCAGTATTTATTATTATTCAGCGGGAATCAATCGTCTCCCAAAGTGCTGTCCCCGCTTTTGGAATGGGCACTGCCATATTGTTTTTCAGGTCTGAGCATTCACAGATCAGTGACTGTTATTGTTATCTTTTATCGTTTGATCTGTGGCTGTTGAGCCTTTACAGTCACTCAGTCACTTTTTTTGATACCAATTAAACAAATGTAAAATCTTTTTTTGAATGCATTTGTTTGTTAGCTCATTAAAGGGACTGCTCATTTATTTTATTTCTAATGTTACTGCAGCATTAAAGGGATAGGAAACCCAACATTTTTCTTTTATGATTCAGATAGAGGATGCGATTTTAAACAACTTTCTAATTTTTTTCTATTATCAATTTTCCATGTTCTCTTAGTAACTTTTGTTGAAAAGCAGGGATGCATGCTTTGGAGCCGGCCCTTTTCTGAAGCACTAAGTGGCAACAGTTTTGCAAGAATGTTATCCATATGTAAGAGCACTATTTCCTGCCATTTAGTGATCCAGATGCCTACCTAGGAGTCTCTTCAACACAGAAAATCATAGGAACTAAGCTAATTTGCTAATAGATGTAAATTGGAAACCTTTTAAAAATGTTATGTTCTGTCTGAATCACAAAGGAACATTTTGGGGTTTCATATTCCTTTAAAACACGCAACATAGTAAAGATTAGTGCCAAGAATGATGTGAGAAAAGCGAGATAGTAAACACTGAAAATGTTGTTAAATAGAAAGAAAAGTGCAGGTGTGACAGTTAGTACAAGGAAATGTCTGTCACATACAGTAAATGTCACCTAAACATGGGTAATACAAATGTTCAGGGTTTATCAAAGACGAAACTCAGCCGAGCAAACAAATTTGGACGCACTTTGCAAACGATTTTGCTAACATGACCAACAGATTTTCAATTAATGCAAACTATCCTCAAGAGGAGCTGTGCATATTATATTTACAAGGACATGTTTTAGACGAATAGATAATTATGTGAAATTAGAAGACAGCAAGTAATGAGCACTTCCCTTGAAATCTCATTTAATAGTTTTTCCTTTTGATGTAATTACTTCACAGAGACAGTTATATTTATTTCCTACTTAATTAACCTATTCAATGTCTTGCATCTCAGAGCTTTTTATAAAATATGACCTCAGGCATTTATCTATCAGGGTAATGAAGACTTGAATTGACCACAAAGGTTTAAAGGATCTGAAAGCTCTAAATAAATAGGTATCTTAACCATGGGATACATTATAGTGTATGGATCATAGTTCATTTCTGTAGCCATTTGTAGCAGTATCTAAAGACTTTCGGTGTGAAGTCTATCAATGAAATTGGTTTGGTGTAAAAATTATTTGGAGTATTTTGGGGGAGCATCAATGATATGGTTTTGTTTTACAAATCTTCCAGTGCAAACTGTGATATAAGGGATTGACTAAATACTTGCCAAGTGTCCTGTTTTTTCTGCCATAGTCTTTTTTGCCTTTCCTGTCCCCCTGGTACCATTGTCTTGAGAATCTCTCCCGTGGTCTGCGCTTGTCTGTGGCATATTAGGCCTTTCAATGGCCTCTAGTTATTAAGGTCTGTCGGACCTTATCCGACAGTGCGGATCAGGTCCGACAGACCTCGCTGAATACGGCGAGCAATACGCTCGCCATATTCAGCATTGCACCAGCAGCTCACAAGAGCTGATGGTGCAACACCGCCTCCTGCAGACTTGCGGCCAATAGGCCACCAGCAGGGGGGTGTCAATCAACCCGATCGTACTCGATCGGGTTGATTTCCGGCGATGTGTGTCCGCCTGCTCAGAGCAGGCGGACAGGTTATGGAACAGCGGTCTTTGAGACCGCTGCTTCATAACTGCTGTTTCTGGCGAGCCTGCAGGCTCGCCAGAAACACGGGGCATCAAGCTCCATTCGCAGCTTGATACATATGCCCCAATGTATCAACTGATACAGCACTTCCAGCAGTGGTGAGCAGTATAGAATTGCCACTTCTCTATATGACATCAAAGGAATGTACCAGCCTCCAAATGTCCTTAAAAAAATGGGCCTTTAATTATGTTGCAAAAAGGTCCAAAGAAAACAATAGTAGGACAACATTTAACTCCATAACATAGCCCTTAGTCATGTCTAGTCATGTTACGGACTGAAACATTGTCAAACTTTTATGATCTTTGGAATCTCTTTCAACATAAAGGTCCTGCTTAAGAGAATTTCGATACTTGTGTATTCCATTGATGGATATTAGGCCTTTGCTGGTCTTATGTATAATTTTTCATATCTCTCATTTGTTCCCCATATTTAGCATTGCACGAGTGGAAGGGCTTGTCGGTTGCCCAGGTCGATTAAGGTGATTTTTGGGGGAAAGGCTTAAATGAGAGAGCCAGCAATTGATAGGGACATTTTGTGGGAAGTTTTCTTTGGGTGTTTTTGGTGAAATCTTTTAGTCCTAGATTACAATAGGATATTTCCGCTTGATTTGTTTTTGCCTTACACTTTATTGAGCGCACAAAAACATATTGTAACTTTGCGGTCGCATCCTCACACTTAAAAGGTCACGTAATTGTGATCATATAATCACATTTCCCCAAAGAATTTAATGAAGTCTCATTTCATGCCAACAAACTAACAGCCATTGATATAAATGTGTGTATATATATATATATATATATATATATATATATATATATATATATATATATATATGTTTTGAAATACATAAATACACATATAAATTTGTTAATAATGATTTATAACAGACCATGTTAATATGAGTGTTATGAAGTAAAGCACAAAACAGAGGGGTGCCTCATGTGTAGATCAACCAAACAAAAGATGCACAATGTGTAATAGCCAAAGCCAAAAGGGGTACTCACATTTGGCAATAGCTCACCAATGTGCTTGTAGTAGCAGACTGATATCTCTGGGTGTATCAGCTCATCCTCTCTCCTCATCTGGTGGTACCAACTGGATTTCAGACTGGATACAAGGCTCACATCCGTGTGACGCTCCAGTAGGAAGATAAAAAGGAGCTAGCACAATGCTTAAGTATATAATGGTTTATTAAAAACAACACATTTAAAACAAAAGCAGTGAGTGAAATAGGGGGGGGTCCAAGTGTTACCCCCTATCTGCAACACGTTTCGCGGCTATAACTGTCGTTTCATCAGGCATCTAGCACCTTACACTATTCAGTGTTATTTGAATCCATTGTTAACCAATGAGCAAACATACTACTCCTTTTGGGTGTACTGAATAAACATATGTTGATAATCAAACAATCATGCTTAATTATTATCTTCCTAAAGCGTCAAAGCGTATGTACACACAGTTTTAAAAAACATTTTCCTATTATTTACACAGCTCATTATCTGTTATTAAGTGTATTTATATATACACTAGACATGTGCATGGCGAAAAAATTCGGTTCGGATCGATTCAGATTTTTTCGAATTTCGGTTCGGAGCGATTCGAATTCGGAAAAATTTGAATCAATTCAGTTCGGATTTGTTTCGGATTCATTCGGATTCGAATAAATTCGGTTCGGATTAATTTGGATTCAAATAAATTCGGCTGGATTCGGTTCGGTTCAGAAATTCGGAATTTCGGTAAGTGTTAGGTGGGATTAGACTAGTATTATGTACTGTACATTAGGTGTAACCCATAGCAGAGTGATATAACCTAATATACTGTACAAGTGTAATCCATGGCCATCCGAATCTACCAAATAAATCCGAATAAATCCGAAGTAATTTGGATTTATTCGGTAGATTCGGCACTATTTTAATTCGGAGATTCGGTTCGATCCGAATCTCTGAATTTGCCGAATTTTCCAAATTTCCGAATCGAACCGAATCGCACGTCTAATATACACACAATTTTTAAAAACATTTACATATTGTTTACACAACCCATGTCGATATGACCCAGCTGCCTGAATTTAATGTCAAGCCAAATTATTCTAGTGATCCTCCCACACATATATCCCTAAGGGAAAACCCCTTTCTTGTCTTAATAAAAATCTCAGATGTTCTATGATGATATCCTGATCGTTTTTTGTATTGGAAGTGTTGATTAGTATTGTGCTCCATTTGATTATCACATCTTAAATATACAAACCCACCCAATTCTTGGATCTTATTACCTAAACAAGTATAAATCTCCCAAGTGTTTTGGATTGTTCTTAGGTATGTCTCTTAATGGTCATTCAAAGTGTCTGCTAATCTATTCAATTTTTGGCAGCTTCGTTTGGTACTCCTCATACTTCCACATATGTCAACGTGTCATGTGATTGGGATGTAGCCAATCCTATTTCTCAAAACATCATAGTGTCACGTGACTAAAATATCGTATGGCTAGTGAAATGACAGACCATTCGGCTAAATGAGTATGATCGCAGTCCACTATAGATATGGTAGCAATCAATTTTACTGCTATCGGATCACCCAAATTTGCGCCCCTAGTTATTTGATCGATCAGTATAGAATGATGAACTATTAAATCCAAACACTATGTGTATAAGTTGGTGAAATTTTAACTTTTTATATATTACTCTCTTTAGCAATATCATGCCAAAAATATAAGTTTACTAAAATTCTTCTACTAGTTTCAGCAGTGTAATGCCTTTATCAAGATCTTGATAACGGCATTACACTGCTGAAACTAGTAGAAGAAAGGCTTGTTGTTCAGGAGGATTACAAAATACACAGTGATACTATCACACCCGTTTTTCAAATTTGGAGCCAAATCCTGCATCGACCATCCGATTGACTACTAGTCCGGTGACCACCTTGCAGCACAGTCAGTGAAGATGCTGGGCAAAAGCTGGCGCAAATTTGGGTGATCAGATAGCAGTACAATTGATTGCTACCATATCTGTAGTAGACTGCGATCATACTCATTTAGCTGAATGGTCTGTCATTCCACTGGCCATACAATATTTTATAAAATAGAAGAAGTGTATATTGGCACTGTGAACTGATAGTCACAGGAAGGCCCTCAATAAGAAATTATACCAAGGGCCGATGCTACCCTATAAATTAGAGATACAGATAACCCACATATATCCCCTAACTAACCATCTTATGACACTGATGCCCTTATCATTATTGTCATCAAATAATATATAACCTAGACTGAGAGTGTCAGTAATTAAATTTATTTCTGTATGATAAGAAGGGGCTGAATGTGTTTAGATGGGATATGTATCATTATGACTGAGCCTAATCTAGGGTTTATTGGTTAACTATAGAGAATATAGAAATAGGCCCTTCACATAATCTCTCCCATGGTAGCACTCCCTATTTACTATTATCAGACTCTCCAGTTGTCATTCAGGTTAATGATGTCACTACTTTATTTTGGTGCAAGGTTATGCCTAATGATATGAAGAGGATATACCTTGAGTTAGCAAGGATAGTTCATATGAGGTGACATTTCATGAACCCTGATATCTTTAACTGGGAGTCTGGAGTATAAATAACTATATTTGAGCGAATGAATAGGCTCATAACTTATCTTATAGCAATTAGGACTAACTTATGCCTTGAAAGTGATTTCAGATACACTCTATAGGTCAACAAATATGATGGCCCTAATGAAATAGTCACTGCAATGAGATAAAGTGTGTTATCATTTGAGGCTTATAACATCATTACAATACTGGAAGCTTCGATATCTAACATATAGGATAAATAGAAATAATGTGTTTAACACAGCCTAGGAGTCTTTCACATAGTGAGAGACGTTTCTGACTTGATTAGTATGATGTTGCGTGATTGAGTCATTTCATTTGTGAATTTGAAGCTGACTTTGATATAGAGACAACACTATCTAAGAAGGATCAGTAGTGGCTGTATTTATTGGATATATTTTTTAATATTATCCTTATGTATTTTACACTCCTTTGGTTGGCATAGAGAATGTCCGAGACATATGTTTTACTGTTTCGCCCATTGGCCTATCAGATTGTGGAGGGCGTGGTTACGATCAAAGTACACAAACCTTGACATCACCATGGAGCGGATATCATATAATTACTATGCAAGGAATCCTTGATGGACTTGATTTGTTCACAAGATAACAAGGGTATATAAATTCTAGAGATCACCCTCGAATATCACTTTCATGAGCTAATGAGAAACTATCGTCAGTATTCCTAGTACTGTATATGGCATTACTAGTTAGAACCAATCGAATTGAGATATAAGAACACTCCCATCCGTGAACCAATAGGGAGTAGGGAGGTGTACCTCTGTGCGGTGTAACCGAGGAGGAGCTTTAGCATGGGAATGACGTGTGAATAGGCGATTGGCTAAGATACGTAGTAGTGAGTATTTAAAGACAGTCCGGTAAGGGCTCGGCTTGTCAACTTTCACTTAAAACCAGAAACATTGAGAAAGGCGTACTAAACACTGAAACGCGTTTGTGTGTGTTTTTAAATAGGTTCTTGCACCTCTGTTACCTGACGCCGGTGTATGCAGTTACCAGCCAGGAAACAGGGAGGTGCTGAGCCGTATGTATGATTGTGTGTGTGTGGTGGGGTGTTACAACAGGCTATTTGTTCGTGTGTTTTTACGAATTATTATTAAAAGTTACTTTTTAATTACATTATTAGTCATAGGGTGAGTGCTATAAACCCTATCCTTTCCTCGCTTCCTTTAAGTGAGTTTTCCCTTGCATACGATATTTTAGTCACGTGACACTATGACGTTTTGAGAAATAGGATTGGCTACATCCCAATCACATGACACGCTGACATATGTGGAAGTATGAGAAGTACCAAATGTAATAGATTAGAAGACACTTTGAATGGCCGTTAAGAGACATACCTAAGTACAATCTAAGACACTTGGGAGATTTATACTTGCGTATGTAATAAGATCCAAGAAAGAGGGTGGGTTTGTATATTTAAGATGTGATAATCAAATGGAGCACAATACTAATCAACACTTCCAATACAAATAACAAACAGGATAATGTCATAGAACATCTGAGATTTATATTAAGACAAGGACGGGGTTTCCCCTTAGGGATATATGTGTGAGAGGATCACTAGAATAATTTGGCTTGACATTAAATTCAGGCAGCTGGGTGATATCGAGATGGGGTGTGTAAACAATATGTAAATGTTTTTAAAAATTGTGTGTATATATAAACACACTTAATAACAGATAATAAGCTGTGTAAATAATAGGAAAACGTTTTTTAAAATTGTGTGTATATACGCTTTGACGCTTTAGGAAGATAATATTTAAGCATGATTGTTTGATTATCAACATATGTTTATTCAGTACCCCCAAAAGGAGCAGTATGTTTGCTCATTGGTTAACAAAGTTATAGTCGCGAAATGCGTTGCAGATAGGGGGTAACACTTGGACCCCCCCCCTATTTCACTCACCGCTTTTGTTTTTAAATGTGTTGTTTTTAATTAACCATTTTATACTCAAGCATTGTGCTAGCACCTTGTTATCTTCCTATTGGAGCGTCACACGGATGTGAGCCTTGTATCCAGTCTGAAATCCAGTTGGTACCACCAGATGAGGAGAGAGGCTGAGCTGATACACCCAGAGATATCAGTCTGCTACTACAAGCACATTGGTGAGCTATTGCCAAATGTGAGTACCCCTTTTGGCTTCGGCTATTACACATTGTGCATCTTTTGTTTTGTTGATCTACACATGAGGCACCCCTCTGTTTTGTGCTTTACTTCATAGCTCTGTTCAGGATCATCTGAGGAGGAGAGCAGCCAACATTACCTTGTGACCTGTGGGAGTGCCCATACACCTTAAACAGTGCATAGCACTTACCCCATTTTAGGACTATTATCCTAATATATATGGACATATATCCTTTATCTTTAATAAGTATTGGCCCTGTTTCAAGTAGGTTTGTATGAAATATTAACCTATAACCTCTGTTATATTTGTGCGCCCCCTCTTTCTTTTGCTTTTAGTTAATATGAGTGTTACTGTAATGTACAATGTAATTTACATATGTTTTGTGAGGTTTAAGGTTGCAATGTTTACTTGTGAGTAAAATGCGATTTTGCTCTCGCATCCACATTTACTTCCAACTTGTAATATCAGTGTTATGTAATGTGCGGTCGAAAAGGGACTTTTTTGCCCCAATGCGAGCACAAGGAGTGTTGTGCTCCACTCATAATCTACCCCTTAGTGGGTGTGGTCAATACTCATGTTGTCAACTATGCAAATGGACTAGAAGGCAACTGATTTATAATCTTGTGACTATGGGGAAAGCTGGCTCACCCGTCAACAACTTTAGAAGGTGGGAGCTTATTTGGAAAGCTTAAGCTTCCACCATTATTAGGGCTAGGACGTGAGGGAGACTTGTGCACACTGACTGGATCCATGGTTCCACTGTGGCTCTTAGGTGGAGCCAGGGTAGTCCTTGGTCTTGCTCTAGAAACTGGGACATTTGCCCTAAAGATGAGGGACAGTAGAGAAGAGCTCCCAAATAGTGACAACACCGCAATATGTTGGACAATTTGGATCTCAGGTAAAGTAAACTTTTAACATTCAAAAGAGATTTGCAATATACAAGAAATAAGCCAATATAAAGGGACAGTAAAGTAAAAATTAAACTTTCATGTTTCAGATGAAACTCAAGATTTTCTTTAATGCTTCAGATGGAGAGTTCAATTTGAAATAACTTTCTAATTTACATCTGTTAACTAATTTGCTTGGTATTCTTTGTTATAAAGCATACTTAGGTAGGCTCAGGAGCAGCGATGAACTGCTGAGAGCTTCCTGTAGATTGGTGGCTGCACACAAATGCCTCATCATTGTTTCTCCCATTGTTTTCAGCTAGCTCAACAAAGGATACAAAAATGAATAAAATATAATAATAGAAGAATACATGGACATGTATACATAAGACAGATAATGTATCTCTTAGCTCATGAGTATGGCGGTAGTCTAATGACCCTGCCAGCGAGCTTTAGTTTAGAGTATAAGCTGTAATGGAGTAGAAAGCTCAAGGATTGAGTTGTAAGCTACTAAAGTCTGTCTTGATACAATTTGTAAGCGTTAGAAAAATAGGAGACAAACTGCAAATGCAGTATCTGAAATCTTCCTCTACTACACCGTATAACCAAGGACTAGTGCCAGTAGCTATGGGACTGGTATGTTGTAGTGGTGTTTCTGGAGCTTGCATACCCGCTGGGAGAGGTTGAAAAACTATACATTTTCAGAAGTATTTAGCAGTGAAAATCAATCATGAAAGGTTGTTTTTTCTTTCTTTTTTTGCTGTTCACAATTGTAAATGTTAAGGGGAATTTCATTTTGAGTTTACTAACTCTTTAACAAGACAATGGGCTAGATTTCAAGTGGCGCTCTATTTAGCCCTCCCTCTCGAGCATAAACAACTCTAGTTGAAACTTTTGCACAGAGGTGAAACCCGACTCATGCTAATTTTAGGATCTCGGATATCGCAACCCAAAGACTTCAATATCGCTCGCACGCTAACCCAAACAGGAGTTTTTAATTATTTATATTTTTTAAATTAATATTTTGCATTCCAATGTTTTTCACATACAGGATAATGTTATTTTTTTTTTTGTAAATACA
Organism: Bombina bombina; assembly: GCF_027579735.1. Lineage (NCBI taxonomy): Eukaryota > Metazoa > Chordata > Amphibia > Anura > Bombinatoridae > Bombina > Bombina bombina. Next base: position 45,567,837 of record NC_069501.1, read on the forward strand.
TATCTCAATATGTATTTCTATATATACCTATACTTGTATATCTATTGCTATAGATATATAGGTATAGAAATATATTTTACATTAACATTATCAGATGTATATAGAAATATATATTTAATAATACAAATTCAAATGCGTTTACTTTGAACTTGTAATATGCGCAAAATGAATGTGCCCACGCTATTCTTAATTTGTGAGCGCTAAAGTTAGCGTGCCACTTGTAATCTAGACCAATGTTACTTTGTAAAATAAGATCATATAAATGCAGGTTTTAAACAGATTTCCCTCCTCACTGGCAATCGCCCATTAAAGAAACAGTAAACACTGTAAAACTGTAGTTACAAATAGATATGTGCACAGGGGAAAAATTTGGTTAATCTAAAAAATTTGGTTCGGATTTTTTTGGCTGATTGGGTTTGTCAGAATTTCATGTATTGTTGTATTGTATTGTTCATGTCTTCCAAATATTCCGATAATAATTTTATTCAAAGAGAAATTTGTTCAATTGCATTAACACCAATGGGAAGACCACAAACATTCATTTGTAATAACAAAATTACACTGCTATGAAATGACGACAATTGAGAGATTTAGTATAACCTGTGACAAAAGAACAAACAGGAACTAAAACAATTTTTACAAAGATAATTCAAATAATTAATTGAAATTAAAAGCATGTGATAATTACAGTAATAGTTCTAAGGGATCCCTTAGAACTATACTATACGACACATTTTAGAGGAATTTGTGTTTTTAGAAGGGTGTGATATCATTTTTGGTCAGCGCAATACTAGAAATCAAATTGATAATTACAGTAATATCATTTAATCATTCAGTACCTTATCGTCTCACGCTTTTTAACCTTTCGCTTCCCACCAGTACAATCTTTAGGTATTACCTTTTACTTTTCAACTCCCTCGTGCTAAAGTACCCACATTCCTCACATTTTTACAACCTGCTCCATACAAGTTTGTAGCTAATAGTTATCCTTGGAGACTCAATTTAGAGAAGGGCAGGAGAGACGGCAGCTTCCAGTACAGAAACCGCTCATTAGACAGAAAGAAGCAGACACAGGCTCTGTTCTGGTAGTGAACATGCTGGTGGCAGTGGTACTACTGGTGGTGGTGGCAGCTGGAAACATAGTACACTCTGACCGACTAACATAACAATTTTATGACAGAATAATAGGATTATGTATTGTTAGCTACTAGTGTTCTTTTGTTGGTGCCCCCACTGCAATAACAAATATTGTTTTGTTTAGATGAGGGGTGCACCGGCATGCATTGTGTGCAATATATCTAGAAAAACAACACAAGGGCCTAGCATAGCCACAAACATCATATAGATAGATGATAGATAGATTGATAGATAGATGATAGATAGATAGATAGAAAGATGATAGATAAATAGATAGAAAGATGATAGATACATAGATGGATAGCTAAGTATACACTGACATTCGTTATATACGATATGATGTGATATAAGTAGACTGGAACTTCAGTCGCCCAGCTGACTGGCTTCCGCTCATGCAGGATCCAGATGTCATCAGGTTCAGATCCTAAAGGGTGACTCCTCTTGTATAAAAAAAACGAAACCTCACACCACATGGCCAAGTACAGTTTGTAAACCAAGAGAATGTCTATAGAGAAACTCATCATTATAGCACCTTCAGGCGCAGACTGGGATTTTTTCAGGAACAGCATAAAACAGGCAATCACCATGCCCCAATGAGTGCTAAAAATGAAAAAAGCTTTATTAAAAACAAAAGCAACATGTTTCTCAAGGGCTGTTTCACCAGGCTAATAGTCTGTGTATACTTACATATTATTGAATCTGATGTTTGTGCCAGGCCATTTGGTGCCCTTGTGTTGTTTTTTTAGATCTCTTGTAAGAGGTGGACCTGTGCCTTCAACAAGGATTGCTATCACAGATTGGGACTTACATATTTTACATACTTATTATGTTGGTTGTTTGTTTATATTATTTAGAGAGCGCCCCCTATATGTATAGATATCCTTGCATTTTTTATGCTTGTTTTATATATATATATATATATATATAAAATATATATACATATATATATATATATATATATATATTATTGTGTGCAATATACCCAACTACTAAGAAATTATCGGCTAGATTACGAGTTTTGCGTTAGGAGCTATGCGGTGCTAACAAGCATTTTGTTCTCACCGCTCACTTACCTGCAGCCAATAGGATTGAGCTTGCATTCTATTGGCTGTTCCAATCAGCCAATAGAATGCGAGCTCAATCCTATTGGCTGATTGGATCAGCCAATAGGATTGAACTTCAATCCTAATGGCTGATTGCATCAGCCAATAGGATTTTTTTCTACCTTAATTCCGATTGGCTGAATTCTATCAGCCAATCGGAATCTAAGGGACGCCATCTTGGATGACGTCACTTAAAGGAACCTTCATTCGTCTTTAGTCGTCGGAAGAACAGGATGCTCCGTGTCGGATGTCTTGAAGATGGAGCCGCTCCGCGTCGGATGGATGAAGATAGAAGATGCCGTCTGGATGAAGACTTCTGCCCGTCTGGAGGACCACTTCGCCCGGCTTGGATGAAAACTTCTCCCGGCTTCGTTGAGGACTTCGGCCCGGTTGGATGAAGACTTCTGCCGCTTGAAGACTTCTGCCCGTCTGGAGGACCATTTCGCCCAGCTTGGATGAAAACTTCTCCCAATTTCATTGAGGACTTCGGCCCGGTTGGATGAAGACTTCTGCCGCTTCCTTGAGGATGGATGTCGGATCTTCAGAACTGTAAGTCGATCTTCAGGGGGTTAGTGTTAGTTTTTTTTAAGGGTGTATTGGGTGGGTTTTATTTTTAGGTTAGGGTTTGGGCCGCAAAAGCGCTAACTGCCCTTTTAAGGGCAATGTCCATCCAAATGCCCTTTTCAGGGCAATGGGGAGCTTAGGTTTTTTTAGATAGTATTTTATTTGGGGGGTTGGTTGTGTGGGTGGTGGGTTTTACTATGGGGGGGTTGTTAGTATTTTTTTTTACAGGTAAAAGAGCTGATTACTTTGGGGCAATGCCCTGCAAAAGGCCCTTTTAAGGGCTATTGGTAGTTAAGGCTAGGGTTTTTTTTATTTTAGGGGGGCTTTTTTATTTTGATAGGGCTATTAGATTAGGTGTAATTAGTTTAAATATATTGTAATTTGTTTATTATTTTCTGTAATTTAGTGGGGGTTTTTTGTACTTTAGCTAATTTAATTTAATTGATTTAATTGTTGTTAATTTAGTTAATTTATTTAATTATAGTGTAGTGTTAGGTGTTATTGTAACTTAGGTTAGGTTTTATTTTACAGGTACTTTTGTACTTATTTTAGCTAGGTAGTTATTAAATAGTTAATAACTATTTAATAACTATTCTACCTAGTTAAAATAAATACAAACTTGCCTGTAAAATTAAAATAAACCCTAAGCTAGCTACAATGTAACTATTAGTTATAATGTAGCTAGCTTAGGGTTTATTTTAAAGGTAAGTATTTAGTTTTAAATAGGAATAATTTAGTTAATTATAGTAATTTTTATTTAGATTTATTTAAATTATATTTAAGTTAGGGGGTGTTAGGGTTAGACTTAGGTTTAGGGGTTAATACATTTAGTATAGTGGCGGCAACGTTGGGGGCGGCAGATTAGGGGTTAATAAATATAATGTAGGTAGCGGCGGTGTCCAGAGCGGCAGATTAGGGGTTAAAATTTTAATTTTAGTGTTTGCAATGCTATATTGGTAGTTTATGGGTGTTAGTGTACTTTTTAACTCTTTAGTTGTGAGTTTTATGTTACCGCATTGTACCATAAAACTCTTAACTACTGACTTTTAAATACGTTACGGATCTTGTTGGTATAGGGTGTGCCGCTCACTTTTTGGCCTCCCAGGACAGACTCGTAATACCGGCATTATGGAAGTCCCATAGAAAAAAGACTTTACGAAGTTTACGTAAGTTGTTTTGCGGTAAGGCCAAAGAAGTGTGTGCTATACCTACAAGACTCGTAATACCAGCGGGCATAAAAAAGCAGCGTTAGGACCTCTTAATGCTGCTTTTTTAACTTAACGCACAACTCGTAATCTAGCCGTTTTGTTGTTGTTATATATTTTACTTCCAAATGAAAATGAAAATGAAAAGTGCCATGATAGGCATGAAACGCATAGGGTTATAGTAAGGGGCAGGTCGGCTGGCATCTTAGCCCTATTTTTTCCACTATGTACTTTTTCTATTTTACTGGACTCAAATAAAAGTTACATTTTACATATCTACAACGTTGGGATCTACCTGTTGGGTATATGTGTGTGTGTCTATACACAAATATGTGTGTGTCTGTATACTAATATGTGTGTGTGTTTATATACAAATATGTGTGTGTCTGTACAAAAATATGTGTGTGTCTGTATACAAATAAGTGTCTGTGTCTGTATACAAATATGTGTGTGTGTCTGTATACAAATATGTGTGTGTGTCTGTATACAAATATGTGTGTGTGTCTGTATACAAATATGTGTGTGTGTCTGTATACAAATATGTGTGTGTCTGTATACTAATGTGTGTGTGTTTATATAAAAATATGTGTGTGTCTGTACACAAATATGTGTGTGTGTCTATATACAAATATGTGTGTGTCTGTACAAAAATGTGTGTGTCTGTATACAAATAAGTGTGTGTGTCTGTATACAAATATATGTGTGTGTGTCTGTATACAAATATGTGTGTGTGTCTTTATACAAATATGTGTGTGTCTTTATACAAATATGTGTGTGTCTTCATACAAATATGTGTGTATGTATACAAATGTGTGTGTGTCTGTTTACAAATATGTGTGTGTATGTATACAAATGTGTGTGTCTGTATACAAATAAGTGTGTGTCTGTATACAAATTTGTGTGTCTGTATACAAATATGTGTGTATCTGTATACAAATATGTGTGTGTCTATATAAAAATATGTGTGTGTCTTTATACAAATATTTGTGTGTCTGTTTACAAATATGTGTGTGTATGTATACAAATGTGTGTGTGTCTGTATACAAATATGTGTGTCTCTATACAAATATGTTTGTGTCTGTGTGTGTCTGTGTACCAATATATATGTCCTATAATATAAAAGGCCAACGCCTAGATTTAGAGTTTTGCGTTAGCCGTCAAAACCAGCGTTAGGGGCTCCTAACGCTGGTTTTGGCCGCCCGCTGGTATTTAGAGTCGTGTAGGTAAGGGTCTAACGCTCACTTTCCAGCCGCGACTTTTCCATACCGCAGATCCCCCTACGCCAATTGCGTATCCTATCTTTTCAATGGGATCTTTCTAACGCCGGTATTTAGAGTCTTGGCTGGAGTGAGAGTTAGAACTCTAACGACAAAACTCCAGCCACCGAAAAAAGCCAGGAGTTAAGAGCTTTTTGGGCTAACGCCGGTTCATAAAGCTCTTAACTACTGTGCTCTAAAGTACACTAACACCCATAAACTACCTATGTACCCCTAAAGCGAGGTCCCCCCACATCGCCGTCACTCTATTAATTTTTTTTAACCCCTAATCTGCCGACCGCGAACCGCCGCAACCTACATTATCCCTATATACCCCTAATCTGCTGCCCCTAACACCGCCGACCCCTATATTATATTTATTAACCCCTAATCTGCTGCCCCCAACGTCACCGCCACCTACCTAAAATTATTAACCCCTAATCTGCCGACCGGACCTCACTGCTACTATAATAAAGTTATGAACCCCTAATCCGCCTCATTCCCACCTCAATAACCCCATAATAAATATTAACCCCTAATCTGCCCTCCCTAACATCGCCGACACCTAACTTCAAGTATTAACCCCTGATCTGCCGACCGGACCTCACCGCTACTCTAATAAATTTATTAACCCCTAAAGCTAAGTCTAACCCTAACACTAACACCCCCCTAAATTAAATATAATTTATATCTAACGAAATAAATTATTTCTTATTAAATAAATTATTCCTATTTAAAGCTAAATACTTACCTGTAAAATAAACCCTAATATAGCTACAATATAACGAATAGTTACATTGTAGCTATTTTAGGGTTTATATTTATTTTACAGGTAACTTTGTATTTATTTTAACCAGGTACAATAGCTATTAAATAGTTAATAACTATTTAATAGCTACCTAGTTAAAATAATTACAAAATTACCTGTAAAATAAATCCTAACCTAAGTTACAATTAAACCTAACACTACACTATCAATAAATTAATTAAATAAAATACCTACAATTAAATACAATTAAACCTAACACTACACTATCAATAAATTAATTACATAAAATACCTACAAATAAATACAATTAAATAAACTAACTAAAGTACAAAAAATAAAAAAGAACTAAGTTACAAAAAATAAAATTTTTTTTACAAACATTATAAAAATATTACAACAATTTTAAGCTAATTACACCTACTCTAAGCCCCCTAATAAAATAACAAAGCCCCCCAAAATAAAAAAATGCCCTACCCTATTCTAAAATAAAAATAGAAAAGCTCTTTTACCTTACCAGCCCTTAAAAGGGCCTTTTGCGGGGCATGCCCCAAAGAAAACAGCTCTTTTGCCTGTAAAAAAAAAAAAAACAATACCCCCCCCTAACATTACAACCCACCACCCACATACCCCTAATCTAACCCAAACCCCCTTTAAATAAACATAACACTAAGCCCCTGAAGATCATCCTACCTTATCTTCACCACGCCGGGTATCACCGATCAGTCCAATGGAGGCTCTGAAATCTTCATCCAAGCCCAAGCGGGGGCTGAAGACATCCATCATCCGGCTGAAGAGGTCCATCATTGGGCTGAAGTCTTGATCCAAGCCCAAGCGGGGGCTGAAGACATCCATCATCCGGCTGAAGAGGTCCATCATCGGGCTGAAGTCTTCTATCAAGCGGCATCTTCAATCTTCTTTCTTCCGGATCCATCTTCATCCCGCCGACGCTGAACATCCATCCTGGTAGACGACTTCCCGACGAATGATGGTTCCTTTAAATGACGTCATCCAAGATGGCGTCCCTCGAAATCCGATTGGCTGATAGGATTCTATCAGCTAATCGGAATTAAGGTAGGAAAATTCTGATTGGCTGATGGAATCAGCCAATCAGATTCAAGTTCAATCCTACCAGTTCAAGTTCAATCCTACCTTAATTCCGATTGGCTGATAGAATCCTATCAGCCAATCGGAATTCGAGGGACGCCATCTTGGATGACGTCCCTTAAAGGAACCGTCATTCGTCGGGAAGTCGTCGGCCAGGATGGATGTTCCGCGTCGGTGGGATGAAGATGGATCCGGAAGAAAGAAGATTGAAGATGCCGCTTGATAGAAGACTTCAGCCCGATGATGGACCTCTTCAGTCGGATTATGGATGTCTTCAGCGCCCGCTTGGATCAAGACTTCAGCCCGATGATAGACCTCTTCAGCCGGATGATGGATGTCTTCAGCTCCCGCTTGGGCTTGGATGAAGATTTCGGAGCCTCCACTGGACTGATCGGTGATACCCGGCGTGGTGAAGATAAGGTAGGATGATCTTCAGGGGCTTAGTGTTAGGTTTATTTAAGGAGGGTTTGGGTTAGATTAGGGGTATGTGGGTGGTGGGTTGTAATGTTGGGGGGTATTGTATGTTTTTTTTTACAGGCAAAAGAGCTGTTTTCTTTGGGGCATGCCCCGCAAAAGGCCCTTTTAAGGGCTGGTAAGGTAAAAGAGCTTTTCTATTTTTATTTTAGAATAGGGTAGGGCATTTTTTTATTTTGGGGGGCTTTGTTATTTTATTAGGGGGCTTAGAGTAGGTGTAATTAGCTTAAAATTGTTGTAATATTTTTCTAATGTTTGTAAATAATTTTTTTATTTTTTGTAACTTAGTTCTTTTTTATTTTTTGTACTTTAGTTAGTTTATTTAATTGTATTTATTTGTAGGTATTTTATGTAATTAATTTATTGATAGTGTAGTGTTAGGTTTAATTGTAACTTAGGTTAGGATTTATTTTACAGGTAATTTTGTAATTATTTTAACTAGGTAGCTATTAAATAGTTATTAACTATTTAATAGCTATTGTACCTAGTTAAAATAAATACAAAGTTGCCTGTACAATAAATATTAATCCTAAAATAGCTACAATATAATTATTCGTTATATTGTAGCTATATTAGGGTTTATTTTACAGGCAAGTATTTAGATTTAAATAGGATTAATTTATTTAATAAGAGTTAATTTATTTCGTTAGATAAAAAATTATATTTAACTTAGGGGGGTGTTAGTGTTAGGGTTAGACTTAGCTTTAGGGGTTAATAAATTTATTAGAGTAGCGGTGAGGTCCGGTCGGCAGATTAGGGGTTAATACTTGAAGTTAGGTATCGGCGATGTTAGGGAGGGCAGATTAGGGGTTAATACTATTTATTATAGGGTTTTTGAGGCTGAATAGGGGTTAATAACTTTATTATAGTAGCGGTGAGGTCCAGTCGGCAGATTAAGGACTAATAATTGTAGGTAGGTGGCGGCGACGTTGGGGGGGGCAGATTAGGGGTTAATAATTATAATATAGGGGTCGGCGGTGTTAGGGGCAGCAGATTAGGGGTACATAGGGATAATGTAGGTTGCGGCGGTGTACGGAGCGGCAGATTAGGGGTTAATAATAAAATGCAGGGGTCAGCGATAGCGGGGGTGGCAGATTAGGGGTTAATCAGTGTAAGGTTAGGGGTGTTTAGACTCAGGGTTCATGTTAGGGTGTTAGGTGCAGACTTAGGAAGTGTTTCCCCATAGGGAACAATGGGGCTGCGTTAGGAGCTGAACGCTGCTTTTTTGCAATTGTTAGGTTTTTTTTCAGCTCAAACTGCCCCATTGTTTCCTATGGGGGAATCGTGCACGAGCACGTTTTTGAAGCTGGCCGCGTCCGTAAGCACCGTTGGTATCGAGAGTTGCAGTGGCGGTAAATTATGCTCTACGATCCCTTTTTGGAGTCTAACGCAGGCATTCTGTGATCTCTAAATACCAGCGTTGTTTAAAAGGTGCGGGGGGAAAAAAGCACGCGTAGCTAACGCACCCCTTCTAACGCAAAACTCTAAATCTAGCCGCAAGTGTTTTTGTCCGAAGCTGTCATGCGCAGTAGAGACAAACACACCTGGCCTTCAACAAACTGACCTGGGCTGGCTGACGAAGGGGCCAGTGCCGATCAACTTTAAAGTGGCGGAGTTGCGACATAAAGGGGCAGAGCTGGGAATGAAGGGGCGGAGTCTAAGCATGACTGGGACAGGGCCAGTCGGAAGCTGCTGTGGGCCCTGAGTGTCTGAGTGTCTGCATGAGAGAGAGAGATCAGCACAAGAGGGGAGATAAAGAGCAAAAGAGGGGGAGATAGAGCAAAAGAGAGGGGTGAGAGAGCAAAAGAGAGGGGTGAGAGAGCAAAAGAGAGGGGTGAGAGAGCAAAAGAGAGGGGTGAGAGAAAGCAAAAGAGAGGGGTGGGAGACTAAAAGAGAAGGGTGAGATAGAGCAAAAAAGAGGGGTATGAGAGAGCAAATTACAGGGGAGGTAGTAAGCAAAAGAGACGGGGAGAGAGAGCAAAAGAGGGGGAGAGAGCAAAAGATGGGGAGAGAGTGTAAAAGAGAGGGAAGAGAGAGCAAAAGAGAGGGGGTGAGAGAGAGAGCAAAAGAGAGGGGGTAGAGAGCAAAAGAGAGGGGGTAGTGGGCAAAAGAGAGAGGGTGAGAGAGAGATCAAAAGAGAGTGGGGGAAAGAGATAGCAAAGAGAGACTAAAATAGAGGGGGGGATAGAGACTAAAATAGAGGAGGGAGAGAGAGCAAAAGAGAGGGGGAGAGAGAGCAAAAGAGAGGGGGAGAAAGAGCAAAAGAGGGGGGAGCAAAAGAGGGGGGGGAGCAAAAGAGAGGGGGAGAGAGAGCAAAAGAGAGGGGGGAGAGAGAGCAAAAAAATGGGATAAAGAGAGAGCAAAAGAGAAGGGGGAGAGCACAAAACAGAAGAGGGGGGAGAGAGAGGGCAAAAGAGAGGGGGGAGAGAGAGCAAAAGAGAGGGGGGAGACAGAGCAAAAGAGAGGGGGGAGAGAGCTCAAAAGAGAGAGGGGAGAGAGAGAGCAAAAGAGAGAGGGAGAGAGCAAAAGAGAGGGGGAGAGAAAGTGCAAAAGAGACGGGGAGAGAGCGCAAAATAGAGGGGGAAGAGAGAGCGCAAGAGAGGGTTGTGAGAGAGAGAGAGCAAAAGAGAGGGGGGGGAGAGAGAGAGAGAGCAAAAGAGAGGGGGAGAGAGAGAGCAAAAACAGAGGGGGAGAGAGAGCAAATGAGAGGGGGAGAGAGAGCAAAACAGAAGGGGGGGAGAGAGGGCAAAAGAGAGGGGGGAGAGAGAGCAAAGGAGAGGGGGGAGAGAGACAGCTCAAAAGAGAGGGGGGAGAGAGAGAGCAAAAGAGAGAGGGAGAGAGCAAAAGAGAGGGGGAGAGAGAGTGCAAAAGAGACAGGGGAGAGAGCACAAAATAGAGGGGGAAGAGAGAGAGCAAGAGAGGTTTGAGAGAGAGAAAGAGCAAAAGAGAGGGGGAGAGAGAGAGCAAAAGAGAGGGGGGAGAGAGAGAGCAAGAGAGGGGGGAGAGAGAGAGAGCAAAAGAGAGGGGGGGGAGAGAGAGCAAAAGAGAGGGGGAGAGAGAGCAAAAGAGAGAGGGGGAGAGAGAGAGAGAGCAAAAGAGAGGGGGAGAGAGAGCAAAAAAAGTTGGAGAAAATATTTGTGTGTCTATATACAAATATGTGTGTGTGTCTATATACAAATATGTGTGTCGTTATACAAATATTTGTGTGTCTGTTTACAAATGTGTGTGTGTCTGTATACAAATATGTATGTCTCTATACAAATATGTTTGTGTGTGTCTGTGTACCAATATATATATATATATATATATATCTCCTATAATATAAAAGGCCAAGTGTGTTTGTCCGAAGCTTTCATGCGCAGTAGAGACTGCACAAGGACAAACACACCTCGCCTTCAACAAACTGACCTGGGCTGGCTGCTGCTGCCTAATCTGTGAAGGGGGCAGAGCCGACCAGCCGTAAAGTGGCGGAGTCGGTTCGTAAAGTGGTGGAGTTGGACGTAAAGGGGCGGAGTCTGAGCGTGACTGGGGTGGGGCCGTTCAGGAGCTGCCATGGCTGTCTGAGTGTCTGCATGAGAGAGGGAGCAGCACAAGAGGGGAGATATAGAGCAAAAGAGGGTGAGAGAGAACAAAAGAGAGGGGTGAGAGAGAGCAAAAGAGAGGGGGTGAGAGAGACTAAAAGAGAAGGGTGAGAGAGAGCAAAAACGAGGGGTGAGAGAGAGCAAAATACAGGGGAGGTAGTAAGCAAAATAGAGGGAGAGAGAGAGAGCAAAAGAGGGGGAAGAGAGAGCAAAAGAGAGGGGGTGAGAGAGCGCAAAAGAGAGAAGGTAGAGAGCAAAAAGAGGGGGGAGAGAGCAAAAGAGAGGGGGTGAGAGAGATCAAAAGAGAGGGGGAGAGAGATCAAAAGAGAGGGGGGAGAGATCAAAAGAGAGGGGGCTAGAGAGAGAGAAAAAGGGAGAGGGAGAGAGCAAAAGATAGGGAGAGATAGAGAGCAAAAGAGAGGGGGGGAGAGAGAGCAAAAGAGAGGGGGGAGAGAGAGCAAAAGAGAGGGGGAGAGAGACCAAAAGAGAGGAGGGAGAGTGCAAAAAAGAGGGGAAGAGAGAACAAAAGAGAGGGGGAGAGAGAGCAAAAAGAGAGGGGGGGGAGAGAGCAAAAAAGAGGGGAGCGAGAGCAAAAGAGAGGGGGGAGAGAGAGCAAAAAAAATGAGAGAGAGAGAGAGCAAAAGAGAGGGGGGAGAGAGAGCAAAAGAGAGTGGGGAGAGAGACCAAAAGAGAGGAGGGAGAGTGCAAAAAAGAGGGGAAGAGAGAACAAAAGAGAGGGGGAGAGAGAGCAAAAGAGAGGGGGGGGAGAGAGCAAAATAGACGGGGAGAGAGAGCAAAAGAGAGGGGGGAGAAAGAGAGCACAAAAGAGAGGGGGGGGGAGAGAGAGAGAGCAAAAGAGACGGGGGAGAGAGTGCAAAACAGAGGGGGAAGAGAGAGAGCAAGAGAGGGTTGAGAGAGAGAAAGAGCAAAAGAGAAGGGGGAGAGAGAGAGCAAAATAGAAGGGGAGAGAGAGAGCAAAAGAGAGGGGGAGAGAGAGCAAAAGAGAGGGGGGGAGAGAGAGAGAGCAAAAGAGAGGGGGGAGGAGAGAGATAGCAAAAGAGAGGCGGGGAGAGAGCTAGAGATAAAAAAAGGTTGGAGAGAGAGAGCAAAACAGAGGGGGAGAGAGAGAGAAAAAGAGAGGGGGGGAGAGAGGAGCAAGAGAGAGAGGGAAAGAGCAAAAGAGAGAGGGGAGGGAGAGAGAGCAAAAGAGAGGGGGAAGAGAGAGAGCAATATATATATATATATATATATATATATTATTATTATGTGCAATATACCCAACTACTAAGAAATTATTGTTGTTGTTATATATTTTACACCCAAATGAAAAGGACGAAGTGCCGCGATAGGCATGAAACGCATATGATTATAGTAAGGGGCAGGTCGGCTGGCATCTTAGCCCTATTATTTTCCACTATGAACTTTTTCTATTTTACTGGACTCAAATAAAAGTTGAGTTTTACATATCTACAACGTCTTCATACCTGTTGGGATCTCTTTGTGCTGTTTGCTGTATGTATACAAATATGTGTGTGTCTGTATACAAATATGTGTGTGTGTCTGTTTACAAATATGTGTGTGTCTTTATACAAATATGTGTGTGTCTGTATATAAATATGTGTATGTCTGTATACAAATATGTGTGTGTGTCTATATACAAATATGTGTGTGTGTGTGCCTATATACAAATATGTGTGTGTGTCTATATACAAATATGTGTGTCTATATACAAATATGTGTGTGTCTTTGTACAAATATGTGTGTGTCTGTATACAAATATGTGTATGTCTGTATACAAATATGTGTGTGTGTCTATATACAAATATGTGTGTGCCTATATACAAATGTGTGTGTGTCTATATTAAAATATGTGTGTGTCTGTATACAAATATGTGTGTGTGTGTGTGTGTATATACAAATATGTGTGTGTCTTTAAACAAATATTTGTGTGTCTGTTTACAAATATGTGTGTGTCTGTATACAAATGTGTGTGTGTCTGTATACAAATATGTGTGTGTCTTTATACAAATATGTGTGTGTCATTATACAAATGTGTGTGTGTCTGTATACAAATGTGTGTGTGTCTGTATACAAATATGTGTGTCTGTTTACAAATATGTGTGTGTCTGTATACAAATATGTGTGTGTCTTTATACAAATATTTGGTGTGTCTGTTTACAAATATGTCTCTTTGCAGATGATCAAAAATTTGCAACAGAGTGGATGTTCCAAGGGGGGGGTAGACAAAATGAGAAGTGATATACAACAATTGGAGGATTGGACAATACGACTGGGATCTAAATGTTTAACACAGCAAAGTGTAAAATAATGCATTTAGGGAAGAAAAATCCAAATGTTAATTACAGACTCAATGACACTTTACTGACTGTTACAGACGAGGAACAGGACTTGGGAATTATTATTTCAGATGATTTAAAACTTAGTAAACAATGTAGTAAGGCAGCGAGTAAGGCTAGCAGAATGCTTGGATGTATTGTAGAGGTATTTGCAGCAGAAATAGTAAGGTTCTTATGCCACTTTATAGATCATTAGTTAGGCCTCATCTTGAGTATTGTGTGCAGTTCTGGAGGCCATATCTTCAGAAGGATATTAACAAACTTGAATCTGTGCAAAGGAGGGCTACCAAAATGGTACATGGTCTAAAAAATAAAACTTACCAGGATAGCTCAATGACCTAATATGTATAGCTTAGAGGAGAGAAGGGAAAGAGGGTGATATGATAGCAACTTTCAAGTACATTAAAGGGTTTAGTAAAACTGAGGCTGTGGGGTATTTTACATAAAATGGAAAATTCAAGGAACAAGGGGTCATGAGCTCAAGCTAAAGGGTAGTAGATTCAGGAGTAATTTGAGGAAGCACTTCTTTACAGAAAGAGTGATTGATTTATGGAAAAGAACTTCCTCAAGAGGTAGTAGCAACAAACACTGTGTGGGGACTTTAAAAATGCATGGGACAAGCATAGGGCTATCCTACGAACTAGATAAGTTTATACTGTTAGGTAAGGTGGGGCAGACTTGCTGGGCCTATGGCTCTTATCTGCCGTCAATATCTATGTTTCTATGTTTCTATGTGTGTGTCTGTATACAAATATGTGTGTGTCTGTATACAAATATGTGTGTGTCTATATACAAATATGTGTGTGTCTGTATACAAATGTGTGTGTGTCTGTATACAAATATGTGTGTGTCTATATACAAATGTGTGTGTGTCTGTATACAAATATGTGTGTGTCTATATACAAATATGTGTGTGTCTGTATACAATGTGTGTGTGTTTGTAATACAAATGTGGTGTGTGTCTGTATAACAAATATGTGTGTGTCTATATACAAATATGTGTGTGTCTGTATACAAATGTGTGTGTGTCTGTATACAAATGTGTGTGGTGTCCTGTATACAATGTGTGTATGTCTGTATACAAATATGTGTGTGTCTATATACAAATATGTGTGTGTCTGTATGCAAATATGTGTGTGTGTCTTTATACAAACTATGTGTGTGTCTCTTTACAAATATGTGTGTGTCTGTATACAAATATGTGTGTGTGTCTGTATTCAAACTATGTTTGTGTCTCTATACAAATATGTGTGTGTCTGTATACAAAATATGTGTGTGTCTGTAATACAAATATGTGTGTGTGTACACATATTAGTGTAAGCTTCATTATTCATTAGTATGTATTTAGCAACTATGAGTGGTCTCTCTACTTTTTAACCCTGTGTGCCTCTCTATCTATAGTTCCTGAAAATTGCTGGGGCATATGGTTTGTGGGCAGCACATTAACTAAATTGACCATTAGTGACAGTTTTAGTTTGGCATAATGTAAAATATGGCTTTTACCTCTGCCCTCTCTAAAGCTGTCTCTGCTATTGAGGAAGAGTTTATAAACTAGCTCTTATAGAAAGAACTTTTTTATTTTAGCAAAAACTGTCTTACGTGAACATTTTCATGATGAACTAAATTACAGAAGTTAAGCTGTATTATTTTACTACTGTAATTTCTTAGACTCCCCCCCAAAGGGATACCAAAGTAATGATAGCAATTTACAGTAAAATCAATAACTATAAAAAAGTGAAACATCAAGTAGGATGAGATTATAGCAAAAAAAACCTAATGATAATGGTTAAAAAGATTATAGCACTGAGTTAATGAAATACATTAGTAAATCGATACGTGTTTCATCACCCCTTATGATAATCAGTGAATATATACAACACAAAGGTTTGAGGATGTTTGTGCACTAACCAGTTGACCGTTAATAAGTCACAGAGGAGAGCAGTACACAGATGACAGCCATCATGTACAAGAGAGTCCTCCGGTGTAAGTAAGGATTATTTATTTGCCTTATCTGATGATCTTGTATAATACCGTGACAAGGATTTCTTGTCTTACAGTTAACATGCATAATAGTCCAGCTGCATTGAATATCAGACTTTCCATTCGGACATTGGATATATATGTATATGTGTGTGTATATATATATATTATATATATATATAAATATATATATAATATATATATATATATATATATAATAAATATATATATAAACTTTAGTTGGAGTGTTTTTAAACTTGATTTTTGCTTTGTATTACCAGTCATTTTGTGTGAATAAATATATTTTTTTCTCAGCCGGATACTATATTATATTTTAGACTACGTGAATAGTTCTACAGAAAATACATTTTCTTGGTACTTCAGAACAGAAAACATTTTTTGGTACATGTTTGTGCGACATACATTACAGACTAGGGGTATATCTGGTGGAATAAAGACAACAGGCCAGATTACAAGTGGAGCGTTATTTAATGCTCCCGCTCGAGTGTTATCTGTGATAGAAGTAAGCTTTTTGCACTTGTCTGGTTGTGCTTGTATTATGAGTTGAAAGTAAACTGTTTTCATGCACGCACTAACCTGACAAGACCAAAAAGCCAAACTTAAATATTGTGAGTGCACGTTCACGTATTCCCCCATAGAGTCAATGGAGCAAAAAAAGTAGAAAAAAAACATATTTCTACGTATATCATGGTATTTTGGTAAAATATATTTATATACCTATATATATAGAGATAAAGATATATACAGATATATATAGGAATATCTATTTATAAATACATATGTGCAAAACACTGGAATGTGAAACATTACAGTATAATACTCAGTAATTACACTTTATTAAATGTGAATATTGTATAAATATGATTTTACATGTTCTCATCTACTTAACTGCAAAGGGCTCCAATGCACTTCTGTATATGTCTATATATGTGTAGTGTACATATATATTTATGCATTTAAATTGTATACATATCTGTAAATACATATGTACACACACACACCATATAGATATACAGTATATATATTGTATGTGTAATATTATATGTATATTATATATATATATAATATATATATATATAGACAGGTATATATGTATTTCAATGTTAAAGCCCTTTGTCTGCCTTTTTTTTTTCTTAACACCTGAGACCTCATATCTTTTAGCCCTTATAACTTTTTTGTGCAATTTCAAAAAATTTGTTTTATTAGAAAGTGTTATTATGAGTGTAACTGTACTTTAGAATGCATTTTTTATGTCTTTTGTGGCACTTTTTTGTTTTGCAAAACAGTTAGCCAGAGCTCTGAGGAGCGCGTTATCATTCTAGTAGAAATCTACTTTCAACTTGTAATATGAGCGGTTAACCCAACATAGAGCTTTACTCATCGCTCCACTCGAAATCTGACCCTTATGTCCAATAAGCCACAGTAATATAATCCTTTGTGGGCAATTTTGTTGGAGTAAATATATTCATTAAAAACACAAAACTTTATTAACATTTATGCGAATGAGACAAAAACAATACACAATCCTATAGTGGAAACTATTCATGGTGTGGGTATATCACTTTCATTACATATAATATCAAACTAGTGAATCCACCACAAAAATAAAAACACACACCGTTAAAAAGTAGGGCTCTGAGGCTAATATGAAAACAATAATTGTGTATATTCTATAGAAAGCTTTAAAATCACAATTTATATGTACATACTTCCTTGAATTTTTTCAGGGGATTATCAAAGTTAGTTTAAAGCTCTAATCTTGTAAATTCTTATGCTGTGTATCCTAATTGGTTGTCCTTATTGGCTCACTTAATACGGGTATATATGATTTTGCTTCTAAGTCTAATCGGCTAATAAAAATCTTAAGTAGGTCGTATCAATACCTTAAGAATCAGTAGTATTTTAAATGCTTAGACTGTATACATCATTCATCCTCATGATAATCTGAAACTAGCTGTCCAACAAATCAATATTATTACACCAATCTATATATTCAAATTGTATTATGTGACCGCACATCTTGCTTGTCACCTTAAATGCTTAAATATGATTTTTAGCATAATCCATACGATTGGTTAATTATTAGTATTAGTTATTAATGTTATATATATCGTTAGTCATCACAATGGTTTAAGATCAGCTATTCAACAGGCTAATAATTGTTACATCAGTCTCAACATTTTAACAGTTCTTTTCTTTCATGTAATTAACAAGAGTCCATGAGCTAGTGACGTATGGGATATACATTCCTACCAGGAGGGGCAAAGTTTCCCAAACCTTAAAATGCCTATAAATACACCCCTCACCACACCCACAAATCAGTTTTACAAACTTTGCCTCCAAGGGAGGTGGTGAAGTAAGTTTGTGCTAGATTCTACGTTGATATGCGCTCCGCAGCAAGTTGGAGCCCGGTTTTCCTCTCAGCGTGCAGTGAATGTCAGAGGGATGTGAAGAGAGTATTGCCTATTGAATGCAGTGATCTCCTTCTACGGGTCTATTTCATAAGGTTTCTCTGTTATCGTCGTAGAGATTCATCTCTTACGGCTCTCGCCCTTTTCAGATCGACGATATACTCTTATATTTACCATTACCTCTACTGATTCGCGTTTCAGTACTGGTTTGGCTTTCTACAAACATGTAGATGAGTGTCCTGGGTAAGTAGTCTTATTTTCTGTGACAACTCTAAGCTATGGTTGGGCACTTTATTTATAAAGTTCTAAATATATTGTATTCAAACATTTATTTGCCTTGACTCAGAATGTTCAACTTTCCTTATTTTCAGACAGTCCAGTTTCATATTTGGATTATGCATTGAATTATCATATTTTTCTTACCTCAAAAATTTGACTTTTTTCCCTGTGGGCTGTTAGGCTCGCGGGGGCTGAAAATGCTTCATTTTATTGCGTCATTCTTGGCGCAGACTTTTTTGGCGCAAAAATTCTTTTCCGTTTCCGGCGTCATACGTGTCGCCGGAAGTTACGTCATTTTTTGACGTTATTTTGCGCCAAAAATGTCGGCGTTCCGGATGTGGCGTCATTTTTGGCGCCAAAAGCATTTAGGCGCCAAATAATGTGGGCGTCTTATTTGGCGCTAAAAAAAAAATAAATATGGGCGTCGCTTTTGTCTCCACATTATTTCAGTCTCATTTTTCATTTGCTTCTGGTTGCTAGAAGCTTGATATTTGGCATTCTCTCCCATTCCTGAAACTGTCTTATAAGGAATTTGATCTATTTTGCTTTATATGTTGTTTTTTCTCTTACATATTGCAAGATGTCTCACGTTGCATCTGAGCCAGAAGATACTACAGGAAAATCACTGCCTGCTGGATCTACCAAAGCTAAGTGTATCTGCTGTAAATTTTTGGTAGCTATTCCTCCAGCTGTTGTTTGTAATAATTGTCATGACAAACTTGTTAAAGCAGATAATATTTCCTTTAGTAATGTACCATTGCCTGTTGCAGTTCCCTCAACATCTAAGGTGCAGAATGTTCCTGATAACATAAGAGATTTTGTTTCTGAATCCATAAAGAAGGCTTTGTCTGTTATTTCTCCTTCTAGTAAACGTAAAAAGTCTTTTAAATCTTCTCTCTCTACAGATGAATTTTTAAATGAACACCATCATTCTGATTCTTTGGACTCTTCTGGTTCAGAGGATTCTATCTCAGAGATTGATGCTGATAAATCTTCATATTTATTTAAGATGGAATTTATTCGCTCTTTACTTAAAGAAGTACTAATTGCTTTAGAAATAGAGGAAATCAGTCCTCTTGATACTAATTCTATACGTTTGGATAAGGTTTTTAAAGCTCC
The DNA here is from genome assembly GCF_027579735.1 of Bombina bombina. Taxonomy (NCBI): domain Eukaryota; kingdom Metazoa; phylum Chordata; class Amphibia; order Anura; family Bombinatoridae; genus Bombina; species Bombina bombina. Next base: position 45,587,197 of record NC_069501.1, read on the forward strand.
TGCGGTTATTCCAGAAGTTTTTTCCTGTTCCTAATGCTATTTCTTCAGTGATTTCCAAAGAATGGGATAAATTGGGTAATTCATTTACTCCTTCTAAACGTTTTAAGCAATTATATCCTGTTCCGCCTGACAGGTTAGAATTTTGGGACAAAATCCCTAAAGTTGATGGGGCTATTTCTACCCTTGCTAAACGTACTACCATTCCTACGTCAGATGGTACCTCGTTTAAGGATCCTTTAGATAGAAAAATTGAATCCTTTCTAAGAAAAGCTTATCTGTGTTCAGGTAATCTTCTTAGACCTGCTATATCATTGGCTGATGTTGCTGCAGCTTCAACTTTTTGGTTGGAAACCCTAGCGCAACAAGTAGCAAATCGTGATTCTCATGATATTATTATTCTTCTTCAGCATGCTAATAATTTTATCTGTGATGCCATTTTTGATATTATTAGAGTTGATGTTAGGTTTATGTCTCTAGCTATCTTAGCCAGAAGAGCTTTATGGCTTAAGACTTGGAATGCTGATATGGCTTCTAAATCAACTCTACTTTCCATTTCTTTCCAGGGAAACAAATTATTTGGTTCTCAGTTGGATTCTATTATTTCAACTGTTACTGGTGGGAAAGGAACTTTTTTACCACAGGATAAAAAATCTAAAGGTAAAAACAGGGCTAACAATCGTTTTCGTTCCTTTCGTTTCAACAAAGAGCAAAAGCCTGATCCTTCGTCCTCAGGAGCAGTTTCAGTTTGGAAACCATCTCCAGTCTGGAATAAATCCAAGCCTGCTAGAAAGGCAAAGCCTGCTTCTAAGTTCACATGAAGGTACGGCCCTCATTCCAGTTCAGCTGGTAGGGGGCAGGTTACGTTTTTTCAAAGAAATTTGGATCAATTCTGTTCACAATCTTTGGATTCAGAGCATTGTTTCAGAAGGGTACAGAATTGGTTTCAAGATGAGACCTCCTGCAAAGAGATTTTTTCTTTCCCGTGTCCCAGTAAATCCAGTGAAAGCTCAAGCATTTCTGAATTGTGTTTCAGATCTAGAGTTGGCTGGAGTAATTATGCCAGTTCCAGTTCCGGAACAGGGGATGGGGTTTTATTCAAATCTCTTCATTGTACCAAAGAAGGAGAATTCCTTCAGACCAGTTCTGGATCTAAAATTTTTGAATCGTTATGTAAGGATACCAACGTTCAAGATGGTAACTGTAAGGACTATATTGCCTTTTGTTCAGCAAGGGAATTATATGTCCACAATAGATTTACAGGATGCATATCTGCATATTCCGATTCATCCAGATCATTTTCAGTTCCTGAGATTCTCTTTTCTAGACAAGCATTACCAATTTGTGGCTCTACCGTTTGGCCTTGCTACAGCTCCAAGAATTTTCACAAAGATTCTCGGTGCCCTTCTGTCTGTAATCAGAGAACAGGGTATTGTGGTATTTCCTTATTTGGACGATATCTTGGTACTTGCTCAGTCTTTACATTTAGCAGAGTCTCATACGAATCGACTTGTGTTGTTTCTTCAAGATCATGGTTGGAGGATCAATTTACCAAAAAGTTCTTTGATTCCTCAAACAAGGGTAACCTTTTTGGGTTTCCAGATAGATTCAGTGTCCATGACTCTGTCTTTAACAGACAAGAGACGTCTAAAATTGATTACAGCTTGTCGAAACCTTCAGTCACAATCATTCCCTTCGGTAGCCTTATGCATGGAAATTCTAGGTCTTATGACTGCTGCATCGGACGCGATCCCCTTTGCTCGTTTTCACATGCGACCTCTTCAGCTCTGTATGCTGAACCAATGGTGCAGGGATTACACGAAGATATCTCAATTAATATCTTTAAAACCGATTGTTCGACACTCTCTAACGTGGTGGACAGATCACCATCGTTTAATTCAGGGGGCTTCTTTTGTTCTTCCGACCTGGACTGTAATTTCAACAGATGCAAGCCTCACAGGTTGGGGAGCTGTGTGGGGATCTCTGACGGCACAGGGAGTTTGGGAATCTCAGGAGGTGAGATTACCGATCAATATTTTGGAACTCCGTGCAATTTTCAGAGCTCTTCAGTTTTGGCCTCTTCTGAAGAGAGAATCGTTCATTTGTTTTCAGACAGACAATGTCACAACTGTGGCATACATCAATCATCAAGGAGGGACTCACAGTCCTCTGGCTATGAAAGAAGTATCTCGAATTTTGGTTTGGGCGGAATCCAGCTCCTGTCTAATCTCTGCGGTTCATATCCCAGGTGTAGACAATTGGGAAGCGGATTATCTCAGTCGCCAAACGTTGCATCCGGGCGAATGGTCTCTTCACCCAGAGGTATTTCTTCAGATTGTTCAAATGTGGGGGCTTCCAGAGATAGATCTGATGGCCTCTCATCTAAACAAGAAACTTCCCAGGTATCTGTCCAGATCCCGGGATCCTCAGGCGGAGGCAGTGGATGCATTATCACTTCCTTGGAAGTATCATCCTGCCTATATCTTTCCGCCTCTAGTTCTTCTTCCAAGAGTAATCTCCAAGATTCTGAGGGAATGCTCGTTTGTTCTGCTAATAGCTCCGGCATGGCCTCACAGGTTTTGGTATGCGGATCTTGTCCGGATGGCATCTTGCCAACCATGGACTCTTCCGTTAAGACCAGACCTTCTGTCGCAAGGTCCTTTTTTCCATCCGGATCTGAAATCCTTAAATTTAAAGGTATGGAGATTGAACGCTTGATTCTTAGTCAAAGAGGTTTCTCTGACTCTGTGATTGATACTATGTTACAGGCTCGTAAATCTGTATCTAGAGAGATATATTATAGAGTCTGGAAGACTTATATTTCTTGGTGTCTTACTCATCATTTTTCTTGGTATTCTTTTAGAATTCCGAGAATATTACAATTTCTTCAGGATGGTTTAGATAAGGGTTTGTCCGCAAGTTCCTTGAAAGGACAAATCTCTGCTCTTTCTGTTCTTTTTCACAGAAAGATTGCTATTCTTCCTGATATTCATTGTTTTGTACAAGCTTTGGTTCGTATAAAACCTGTCATTAAGTCAATTTCTCCTCCATGGAGTTTGAATTTGGTTCTGGGAGCTCTTCAAGCTCCTCCGTTTGAACCTATGCATTCATTGGACATTAAATTGCTTTCTTGGAAAGTTTTGTTCCTTTTGGCCATCTCTTCTGCCAGAAGAGTTTCTGAACTATCTGCTCTTTCTTGTGAGTCTCCTTTTCTGATTTTTCATCAGGATAAGGCGGTGTTGCGAACTTCTTTTGAATTTTTACCTAAGGTTGTGAATTCCAACAACATTAGTAGAGAAATCGTGGTTCCTTCATTATGTCCTAATCCTAAGAATTCTAAGGAGAAATCGTTACATTCTTTGGATGTTGTTAGAGCTTTGAAATATTATGTTGAAGCTACTAAATCTTTCCGAAAGACTTCTAGTCTATTTGTCATCTTTTCTGGTTCTAGAAAAGGCCAGAAAGCTTCTGCCATTTCTTTGGCATCCTGGTTGAAATCTTTAATTCATCTTGCCTATGTTAAATCGGGTAAGACTCCGCCTCAGAGGATTACAGCTCATTCTACTAGGTCAGTTTCTACTTCCTGGGCGTTTAGAAATGAAGCTTCAGTTGATCAGATTTGCAAAGCAGCGACTTGGTCCTCTTTGCATACTTTTACTAAATTCTACCATTTTGATGTATTCTCTTCTTCTGAAGCAGTTTTTGGTAGAAAGGTCCTTCAGGCAGTGGTTTCGGTTTGAATCTTCTGCTTATGTTTTTCATTAAACTTTATTTTGGGTGTGGATTATTTTCAGCAGGAATTGGCTGTCTTTATTTTATCCCTCCCTCTCTAGTGACTCTTGTGTGGAAAGATCCACATCTTGGGTATTCATTATCCCATACGTCACTAGCTCATGGACTCTTGTTAATTACATGAAAGAAAACATAATTTATGTAAGAACTTACCTGATAAATTCATTTCTTTCATATTAACAAGAGTCCATGAGGCCCACCCTTTTTTGTGGTGGTTATGATTTTTTTGTATAAAGCACAATTATTCCAATTCCTTATTTTATATGCTTCGCACTTTTTTCTTATCACCCCACTTCTTGGCTATTCGTTAAACTGATTTGTGGGTGTGGTGAGGGGTGTATTTATAGGCATTTTAAGGTTTGGGAAACTTTGCCCCTCCTGGTAGGAATGTATATCCCATACGTCACTAGCTCATGGACTCTTGTTAATATGAAAGAAATGAATTTATCAGGTAAGTTCTTACATAAATTATGTTTTTGTGACCGCACGTCTTGCTTGTCACATTAATACCCACAAATGAGTTTTGTGGCACAATTTATGTGATAGACTCAACGGAGTTGCGTTATCTCACTATTGACCAAATCTATTAGAGTTCCTTAGTACTTCATAGTTATGTATATTTGATCACTCCGTTATTAACACGCAAGTATTGTTTTGTCTCATTCGCATAAATGTTAATAAAGTGTTGTGTTTTTAATGAATATATTTACTTGAAATAATATCTAATTCAACAATTGGGTCTATAAGCCCTTAAATTCCTCTCTTCACTTTAAATAGTTGATTGTTTCCAGTGATTTAATTCACATTTTTGAATTTTGGGTACTGAGGTACTTTTGAGATAGATAACAATGGCGGGTTATCTGTCTTCTACCATCGACTTTGATCAATGGAAAAAAGAAGCAGAACACATGCTTACACTCAATGTAGGTAACGTTTGTCAACAAGCCTCAAATATTGAGTAAGCGTTTAAAAGTATCGCTAAAATCATGAAAAAACAAGTGAAATCATTCTGGGAAATTTTTAGTTTGGAAAATTATGTGAAAAATAAACTAATACCGAGTGGTCTACGCATACAGTTAGCGCCTTCTTTTCACATTAATGATGAAACTTTTATAAAAAAAATGGCAAGAAATATTAACAAGATGTTCTCTAGATCTAATGCAACTGACATTAGACTATGAAAAACAGAATTTATGCTTACCTGATAAATTACTTTCTCCAACGGTGTGTCCGGTCCCTGGCGTCATCCTTACTTGTGGGAATATCTCTTCCCCAACAGGAAATGGCAAAGAGTCCCAGCAAAGCTGGCCATATAGTCCCTCCTAGGCTCCGCCCACCCCAGTCATTCGACCGACGGACAGGAGGAAAAATATAGGAGAAACCATATGGTACCGTGGTGACTGTAGTTAGAGAAAATAATTAATCAGACCTGATTAAAAAACCAGGGCGGGCCGTGGACCGGACACACCGTTGGAGAAAGTAATTTATCAGGTAAGCATAAATTCTGTTTTCTCCAACATTGGTGTGTCCGGTCCACGGCATCATCCTTACTTGTGGGAACCAATACCAAAGCTTTAGGACACGGATGAAGGGAGGGAGCAAATCAGGTTACCTAAATGGAAGGCACCACGGCTTGCAAAACCTTTCTCCCAAAAATAGCCTCCGAAGAAGCAAAAGTATCAAATTTGTAAAATTTGGCAAAAGTGTGCAGTGAAGACCAAGTCGCTGCCTTACATATCTGATCAACAGAAGCCTCGTTCTTGAAGGCCCATGTGGAAGCCACAGCCCTAGTGGAGTGAGCTGTGATTCTTTCAGGAGGCTGCCGTCCGGCAGTCTCGTAAGCCAATCGGATGATGCTTTTAAGCCAAAAGGAAAGAGAGGTAGAAGTCGCTTTTTGACCTCTCCTTTTACCAGAATAGACTACAAACAGAGAAGATGTTTGTCTGAAATCTTTTGTAGCTTCTAAATAGAATTTTAGAGCATGGACTACGTCCAAATTGTGTAACAAACGTTCCTTCTTTGAAACTGGATTCGGACACAAAGAAGGTACAACTATCTCCTGGTTAATATTTTTGTTAGAAACAACCTTTGGAAGAAAACCAGGCTTAGTACGCAAAACCACCTTATCTGCATGGAACACCAGATAGGGCGGAGAACACTGCAGAGCAGATAACTCTGAAACTCTTCTAGCAGAAGAAATAGCAACCAAAAACAAAACTTTCCAAGATAACAACTTAATATCTATGGAATGTAGAGGTTCAAACGGAACCCCTTGAAGAACTGAAAGAACTAGATTTAAACTCCAGGGAGGAGTCAAAGGTCTGTAAACAGGCTTGATCCTAACCAGAGCCTGAACAAATGCTTGAACATCTGGCATAGCTGCCAGTCGTTTGTGTAGTAAGACAGATAAAGCAGAAATCTGTCCCTTTAGAGAACTCGCAGATAATCCTTTATCCAAACCTTCTTGCAGAAAGGAAAGAATGTTAGGAATTTTTATCTTATTCCATGGGAATCCCTTGGATTCACACCAGCAGATATATCTTTTCCATATTTTATGGTAAATCTTTCTAGTTACCGGTTTTCTGGCCTGAACCAGAGTATCTATCACAGAATCTGAAAACCCACGCTTTGATAGAATCAAGCGTTCAAGCTCCAAGCCGTCAGCTGGAGGGAGACCAGATTTGGATGTTCGAATGGACCCTGAACAAGAAGGTCCTGTCTCAAAGGTAGCTTCCATGGTGGAACCGATGACATATTCACCAGGTCTGCATACCAAGTCCTGCGTGGCCACGCAGGAGCTATCAAGATCACCGAGGCCCTCTCCTGTTTGATCCTGGCTACCAGCCTGGGAATGAGAGGAAACGGTGGAAACACATAAGCTAGGTTGAAGGTCCAAGGCGCTACTAGTGCATCCACTAGAGTCGCCTTGGGATCCCTGGATCTGGACCCGTAGCAAGGAACCTTGAAGTTCTGACGAGACGCCATCAGATCCATGTCTGGAATGCCCCATAATTGAGTCAACTGGGCAAAAATCTCCGGGTGGAGTTCCCACTCCCCCGGATGGAATGTCTGATGACTCAGATAATCCGCTTCCCAGTTTTCCACACCTGGGATGTGGATCGCAGATAGATGGCAGGAGTGATTCTCCGCCCATTGTATTATTTTGGTCACTTCTTTCATCGCCAGGGAACTCCTTGTTCCCCCCTGATGATTGATATACGCAACAGTCGTCATGTTGTCTGATTGGAATCTTATGAATCTGGCCTTTGCAAGCTGAGGCCAAGCCCTGAGAGCATTGAATATCGCTCTTAGTTCCAGAATGTTTATCGGGAGAAGAGACTCTTCCCGAGACCATAGTCCCTGAGCTTTCAGGGATTCCCAGACCACACCCCAGCCCACTAGACTGGCGTCGGTCGTGACAATGACCCACTCTGGTCTGCGGAAGCTCATTCCCTGGGATAGGTGGTCCAGGGATATCCACCAACGGAGTGAATCTCTGGTCTTCTGATCTACTTGAATCACTGGAGACAAGTCTGTATAGTCCCCATTCCACTGTTTCAGCATGCACAGTTGTAATGGTCTTAGATGAATTCGCGCAAAAGGAACTATGTCCATTGCTGCAACCATCAACCCTACTACTTCCATGCACTGAGCTATGGAAGGACGTGGAACAGAATGAAGAACTTGACAAGCGCTTAGAAGTTTTGACTTTCTGACATGTGTCAGAAAAATCCTCATTTCTAAGGAATCTATTATTGTTCCCAAGAAGGGAACTCTTGTTGACGGAGACAGAGAACTTTTTTCTATGTTCACCTTCCATCCGTGAGATCTGAGAAAGGCCAGAACGATGTCTGTATGAGCCTTTGCTTTTGAAAGGGACGACGCTTGTATTAGAATGTCGTCCAAGTATGGTACTACTGCAATGCCCCTCGGTCTTAGAACCGCTAGAAGGGACCTGAGTACCTTTGTGAAAATCCTTGGAGCAGTGGCTAATCCGAATGGGAGGGCCACAAACTGGTAATGTTTGTCCAGAAAGGCGAACCTTAGGAACTGATGATGTTCGTTGTGGATAGGAATATGTAGGTACGCATCCTTTAGATCCACGGTAGTCATAAATTGACCTTCCTGGATAGTGGGTAGAATCGTTCGAATGGTTTCCATTTTGAACGATGGTACCCTGAGAAATTTGTTTAGGATCTTTAAATCCAGAATTGGTCTGAAGGTTCCCTCTTTTTTGGGAACTACGAACAGATTTGAGTAAAATCCCATTCCTTGTTCCGTCATTGGAACTGGGTGTATCACTCCCATCTTTAACAGGTCTTCTACACAATGTAAGAACGCCTGTCTCTTTATTTGGTTTGAGGATAAGTGAGACATGTGGAACCTTCCCCTTGGGGGTAGTTCCTTGAATTCCAGAAGATAACCCTGAGAAACTATTTCTAGCGTCCAGGGATCCTGAACATCTCTTGCCCAAGCCTGAGCAAAGAGAGAGAGTCTGCCCCCCACTAGATCCGGTCCCGGATCGGGGGCTACTCCTTCATGCTGTTTTGTTAGCGGTAGCAGGCTTCTTGGTCTGCTTACCCTTGTTCCAGCCTTGCATCGGTTTCCAGGCTGGTTTGGATTGTGAGGCATTACCCTCTTGCTTAGAGGATGCAGAATTAGAGGCCGGTCCGTTCCTGAAATTACGAAAGGAACGAAAATTAGACTTATTCTTGGCCTTGAAAGGCCTATCTTGTGGGAGGGCATGGCCCTTTCCCCCAGTGATGTCTGAGATAATCTCTTTCAATTCTGGTCCAAAGAGAGTTTTACCCTTTAAGGGGATGTTAAGCAATTTTGTCTTGGATGATACGTCCGCTGACCAAGACTTTAGCCAAAGCGCTCTGCGCGTCACAATTGCAAACCCTGAATTTTTCGCTGCTAATCTAGCTAATTGCAAAGCGGCATCTAAAATAAAAGAGTTAGCCAACTTAAGTGCGTGAACTCTGTCCATAACCTCCTCATATGGAGTCTCTCTACTGAGCGACTTTTCTAGTTCCTCGAACCAGAACCACGCTGCTGTAGTGACAGGAACAATGCACGAAATGGGTTGTAGAAGGTAACCTTGCTGTACAAAAATCTTTTTAAGCAAACCTTCCAATTTTTTTATCCATAGGATCTTTGAAAGCACAACTATCCTCGATAGGAATAGTAGTGCGCTTGTTTAGAGTGGAAACTGCCCCCTCGACCTACCTTAGGGACTGTCTGCCATAAGTCCTTTCTGGGGTCGACCATAGGAAATAATTTCTTAAATATAGGAGGGGGAACAAAAGGTATGCCGGGCTTCTCCCACTCCTTATTCACTATGTCCGCCACCCGCTTGGGTATAGGAAAAGCGTCGGGGTGCACCGGAACCTCTAGGAACTTGTCCATCTTGCATAATTTTTCTGGAATGACCAAGTTGTCACAATCATCCAGAGTAGATAACACCTCCTTAAGCATTGCGCGGAGATGTTCTAATTTAAATTTAAATGTCACAACATCAGGTTCAGCCTGTTGAGAAATTTTTCCTGAATCTGAAATTTCCCCATCTGACAAAACCTCCCTCATAGCCCCTTCAGATTGGTGTGAGGGTATGACAGAACAATTATCATCAGCGCCCTCCTGCTCTTCAGTGTTTAAAACAGAGCAATCGCGCTTTCTCTGATATGCAGGCATTTTGGATAAAATATTTGCTATGGAGTTATCCATTACAGCCGTCAATTGTTGCATGGTAATAAGCATTGGCGCGCTAGAAGTACTAGGGGCCTCCTGCGTGGGCAAAACTGGTGTAGACACAGAAGGAGATGATGTAGAACCATGTCTACTCCCTTCATCTGAGGAATCATCTTGGGCAATTTCATTATCTGTGGCAGTACTGTCCTTACTTTGTTTGGACACTATGGCACAATTATCACACAATTTTGAAGGGGGAGACACATTGGCTTTGATACATATAGAACATAGCTTATCTGAAGGCACAGACATGTTAAACAGGCTTAAACTTGTCAATAAAGCACAAAAACCGTTTTAAAACAAAACCGTTACTGTCTCTTTAAATTTTAAACAGAGCACACTTTATTACTGAATATGTGAAAAAATATGAAGGAATTGTTCAAAATTTACCAAAATTTCACCACAGTGTCTTAAAGCATTAAAAGTATTGCACACCAATTTTCAGAGCTAGCTTTAACCCTTAAAATAACGAAACCGGAGCCGGTTACAGATTTAACCCCTATACAGTCCCAGCTACAGCCTTTGCTGTGACTTTACCAAGCCCAGAGGGGAATACGATACCAAATGACGCCTTCTAGGAACTTTTCCAACTACTTTCAGGTCCTCACACATGCATCTGCATGTCTTGCTCTCAAAAACAACTGCGCAGTAATGGCGCGAAAATGAGGCTCAGCCTACAACTGGGAAGGCCCTTCCTGACTGGAAAAGGTGTCTAACATAGTGCCTGACGTTAAAAAACGTTCCCCAAGTTTATAAGTGTGAATTATCAGCATAAACATGTATAAAATGCCCAAATAAAGCAATCGATTTAGCCCATAAAAGTGTCTACCAGTTTTATAGCCCATATTAAGCCCTTTATTCTATTTGAGACTAAGAAAATGGCTTACCGGTCCCCATGAGGGGAAATGACAGCCTTCCAGCATTACACAGTCTTGTTAGAAATATGGCTAGTCATACCTTAAGCAGAAAAGTCTGCTAACTGTTTCCCCCAACTGAAGTTACTTCATCTCAACAGTCCTATGTGGAAACAGCAATCGATTTTAGTTACTGTCTGCTAAAATCATCTTCCTCTCACAAACAGAAATCTTCATCTTTTTCTGTTTCAGAGTAAATAGTACATACCAGCACTATTTTAAAATAACAAACTCTTGATAGTAGAATAAAAAAATTACAACTAAAACACCACATACTCTTAACCATCTCCGTGGAGATGTTGCCTGTGCAACGGCAAAGAGAATGACTGGGGTGGGCGGAGCCTAGGAGGGACTATATGGCCAGCTTTGCTGGGACTCTTTGCCATTTCCTGTTGGGGAAGAGATATTCCCACAAGTAAGGATGACGCCGTGGACCGGACACACCAATGTTGGAGAAAAAGACAATATGAACAACTGACAAAACTTGTAGAAGATGCAAAGGTACAGACAAACAAATTTATTTCACATAAAGAATTTGACACACTAGATCAGAAACTGAAGTTTCATATTTACAAACTTAAAGAGGAACTGAGTGAGACAAAGAGTAGGAAATTACAAAGAGACTGGTCAGATCATCAGAAAGGGAGTACATATATAACAAACTATAAGAGAGAGAATCTGAGGTTTGTTCAAGATAAGAAAGATAAAACTAATCAATTTGATAAATCATCCACAGAGACAGATACATCAGATGAGGAACATACACAAACTGTAACAGTACCCACAGCAATACCAACTAATGAACCATCTATCACTAGGATTTTTTTAGAGAAGGATCTGTTCCCCCCCCAAGAAGAGGTGTGAGAACAAGGCAACAATACAGGGGCCGACCACCAACAAACAGAGATATTAAAATATAGTTTGCAAGTGATTAACTTATCAAGTATGGAATTAAAAGGGGAACATCATTCCCTACTAAAGAAAGGATTGTCATTTATACCGACTCCAAAATTTGACAACTTTGAATGGGTTAAAGACACACACCTATTCACAAGGAAACTAGCATTACACTTGTACATACACTGACATCTTATGTACAAGATACTAAAGATGTATTAAAAAAACTTGGAAATTATGGTAGTGGGAAGAGACACACTCCTAGCAAGTATTGATGTGAAAAGCTTATACTCAAATATTCAGCATAACTTGGGTACAAAAGCTGTACAACAGTAAATCCAAGGAGAACCCCACAAGATGATTTAGTTGTAGAACTCTTAGAGTTCACACTACAGCATAACTATTTTCTCTTTAATAATAAGATATATTTACAAAAGTGAGGCACAGAAATGGCCATATGCTGTGCGCCAACATATGCAAATCTTTTCTTGGGATGGATAGAAAATACAAGTATCCTTAATGCATGATGATGTGCTAATTCTTTGGTCTGGTACAAAAAATGACTTCAGTGAATTCATGATTTGGCTAAATAATAATCAACATGGAATGAAATATACACACTCCATAGAAGAAAAAAGCATTTCTTTCCTTGACCTATTGATTACAAATGAAGATGATGGCTCCTTGAATACTAATCTATTTAGAAAAAAATATTGCTACAAATAGCCTACTAGAATGGAAGAGCTTCCATCCCAAAAATCAAAAGCTGGGAATACCAACAGGTCAATACTTAAGAGCGAGAAGGAACTGCAGTACAGATGAAGCATTTGAAAAGGAAGCCAAGGAACTTCAAAGTAGATTCAGGGAACGTGGTGACCCTAATAGATGCCTGAAGAGGGCGTACCAATGAGTAAAATAAATTGTCAGATTCACGCTACTAAATGAAAATAGAACTACACAAATGGACACAGATGCCAAAATAGATGTAGTACGAATAATTGGCACATTTGATGACAAACATGATCAAATCAGAAAAATATTCCAAAAACACTGGCATATTCTACAAGGGGATCCTGATCTAAAAGTGTTGATCACTGACACTCCAACAATAACAAACAGGAGATACATTTTTTTAAGGATATACTGATTAATAGCCACTTTAAACCTCCAGAACCCACAACTTGGCTCAAAAGGACGAAGACTCACGAGAAACACGGGCCCTTAAGCTTCATTCGGAGCTTGATAAATTGGCCCCTTAGAATTAACTAATCATATGGATTATGCTAAAAATCATATTTAATCATTCAAGGTGACAAGCAAGACGTGCGGTCACATAATACATTTTGACTATATAGATTGGTGTAATAATATCGATTTGTTGGACAGCTAGTTTCAGATCATCATGAGGTTGAATGATGTATATAGTCTAAGCATTTAAAATACTACTGATTCTTAAGGTATTGATACGACCTACTTAAGATTTTTATTAGCCAACATATGCAAATCTTTTCTTGGGATGGATGGAAAATACAAGTATCCTTAACTTTGATGAAAACCCCTAAATGATGTATATAGACTTTTACATCAGGTGCATCGATGATGTGCTAATTCTTTGGTCTGGTACAAAAAATGACTTCAGTGAATTCATGATTTGGCTAAATAATAATCAACATGGAATGAAATATACACACTCCATAGAAGAAAAAAGCATTTATTTCCTTGACCTATTGATTACAAATGAAGATGATGGCTCCTTGAATACTAATCTATTTAGAAAAAAATATGGCTACAAATAGCCTACTAGAATGGAAGAGCTTCCATCCCAAAAATCAAAAGCTGGGAATACCAACAGGTCAATACTTAAGAGCGAGAAGGAACTGCAGTACAGATGAAGCATTTGAAAAGGAAGCCAAGGAACTTCAAAGTAGATTCAGGGAACGTGGTGACCCTAATAGATGCCTGAAGAGGGCGTACCAATGAGTAAAACAAATTGTCAGATTCACGCTACTAAATGAAAATAGAACTACGCAAATGGACACAGATGCCAAAATAGATGTAGTACGAATAATTGGCACATTTGATGACAGACATGATCAAATCAGAAAAATATTCCAAAAACACTGGCATATTCTACAAGGGGATCCTGATCTAAAAGTGTTGATCACTGACACTCCAACAATAACAAACAGGAGATACATTTTTTTAAAGGATATACTGATTAATAGCCACTTTAAACCTCCAGAACCCACAACTTGGCTCAAAAGGACAAAGACTCACGAGAAACACGGGCCCTTAAGCTTCATTCGGAGCTTGATAAATTGGCCCCTTAGAATTAACTAATCATATGGATTAGGCTAAAAATCATATTTAAGCATTCAAGGTGACAAGCAAGACGTGCAGTCACATAATAAATTTTGACTATATAGATTGGTGTAATAATATCGATTTGTTGGACAGCTAGTTTCAGATTATCATGAGGATGAATGATGTATATAGTCTAAGCATTTAAAATACTACTGATTCTTAAGGTATTGATACGACCTACTTAAGATTTTTATTAGCCGATTAGACTTAGAAGCAAAATCATATATACCCGTATTAAGTGAGCCAATAAGGACAACCAATTAGGATACACAGCATAAGAATTTACAAGATTAGAGCTTTAAACTAACTTTGATAATCCCCTGAAAAAATCCATGGAAGTATGTACATATAAATTGTGATTTAAAGCTTTCTATAGAAATACACAATTATTGTTTTCATATTAGTCTCAGAGCCCTACTTTTTAACAGTGTTTTTTTATTTTGTGGTGGATTCACTAGTTGATATGATATGTAGTGGAAGTGATATACCCACACATGAATAGTTACCACTATAGGATTGTGTATTGCTTTGTCTCATTCACATAAATGTTAATAAAGTGTTGTGTTTTTAATGAATAGATTTACTTGAACTAATGTCTAATTCAACATTTGGGTCTATAAGCCCTTAAATTCCTCTCTTCCCCTTAAATAGTTGATGGACAATTGTGTTAGGAAAGAATTGCTAATTTTACTTATGATTATATAAAAATATTTATTTTTAATAAAATGTATAAAATTTGTTTACTGTATTTTTGAATGTAAAAAAAGTCCCTTTAGCATGAGTTAAACACATGGTTTGAGGTGATTTGTCACAAAATGAACATAGTGTTTTTATTATTTGTTTGCTCATTCAAAACTGAAATACACATAAACACATTTTAATTTTGAAAAGAACCATTTTTCCACTAAACATGTGTTCAAAAAACATACTCCTAGTGAAACCTACCACTGTTTGAATAATAGCTTTTACAGTGCAAGGAGCACACAGGAACTCACTAGAAAAGCTTGAGGAAGAGATTAAGGGCCAAAGCATTACTGTTATCTTGTCTGCATTGCATTTTTCATGATGCTATCAAAATCTATGAAGATTACTGGCGTTCTTCGTAGGTGCAGTGTTGGCGTGCAGGTGCACGGAGCGTCATGCACAGGACAATGTATCATTAAACAGTCAGGAGGATTTCAGTTTTGAGTTTCCTGTCCATTTAAAAGTATCAGTTTCACGTCCCTTTAACTAGTCTGCTAAAGCTACATTTATTGTGTCATAACAAATCTGCTTATGCCTTGCACTTCCTGGTGTAAAATCATGTTGTCTTTGATCTGCAAGATGTTTATTCCTTTAATTCACATGTGGGTCGTTTTACAGTAACGCAGAGATGAAAATGATGTTAATATGCTGTATGGTGTGTAAAGAGGATCTATGTATTTTTTTAATTTACAATGTAAAACGGATATACTGGCCTCTCCCATGGTGGTTTTTTATCCTTCTTACGTACTAACTGTATTGTGTTCAATATCCTTCTTCCCTTCTGAAATAAAAATGAGTACAGGATTTAGGAATTAATCCAATTCCATTGTCATGTTTAGAAAGCTGGGAAAAATAAAAAAGGGTGTAATGGTATGAACTAGGGTGGGTTTACCTAGGCCAAGGTTACCCAGAAGCCCCTCTCAATCACATGACCTATAAATAATATAGAAAGATATATATGTCAAGTACAAAAAGTTGTGGTAATGTAATGTAATGTTTAAAGGGACATGAAACACAACATTTTTCTTTCATGATTCAGACAATTAAAACATTTTTTTTCCAGTTTACTTCTAATATCAAATTTACTTTGTTCTCCTGATACTCTTTGTTGCAGAGATATCGACAGGTAGCATGTCTAGAGCACTATATGACAGGAAAAAGTGCTGCTATCTAATGCTCTTGCAAAACTGCTCCCATATGCTGCATACACGTGAACACTCCAGAGCTTATCTTCCTGCTTTTCAACAAAAGATACTAAGAAAACTAAGAAAATTTGATAATACAAATAAATTGGAAAGTTGGGTTTAATTTCCCTTTAAATGCATCTAAAGGAACAATAATATACTGATGTAACGTGCTTGAGCATTTTATTCTAGCGCTATTGTTAGAACAGAACTGTGTGCTTTAACCCTGCAAGAGCCTAAACGTATGATTATATCTAGATTGTCAATTCACTACTGAATGTGGCTCTGAGCCAATCAGGGGAGGCATATGTGCATAGCCCCGAATAACTATCCATATTTAGCTCAGGATTGAGATTGTATTTCTGATCTGGAGCTGACTTTAACTTTTTCAGATTAAGTTCTGTTCAATCAATAGTGTAATAATAAAAAGCTATTACACAGAACAGTTTATAATTCTTTGTTTATGTCCATTCATGTCATCAGCCAGTCATAGAAAAAGCTGACTAGGGTTGTGGCTATAAATAAGGCTAAGATTGGGCTAAGTTTAGAGTTACTAGATTAGGCTACGAAGTCCTCTCTGTCATCCTAGTGTTTAAAGTGATGGTAAACGTTCCCCTTTTTAAAAACACATCCCAGAATGTTAGTGATATTTTAGATGGAGTTTAATTCTTCAGTTGTAATGAAGATGCGCTATAACTTACTTTTTAATATAAATATGAAATTCAAATACCCAGAGCTCCGCCCCCCCACTTTAAAATCCAAATTTTCTCTGAGCTCACGGTTTGAATTGTTCTCCAATCAGCGCTCTCCCCATATGGCACTTTTGTTGTAGCTACAAAGCAGATTAGAGAACAATTCAAACCGTAAGCTCAGAGAAAAATTTATAGTGCATCTTCATTACAACTGATTAATTAAACTCCCTCTAAAATATCACTAACATTCTGGATCTGTTTTTATAAAGGTGAGAGATTACCATCACTTTAATGGGAGTTTACACAGTCAGCAAACACATCCATAATATTTATGAGTTGGCAAAATGTGAGTAGCCATCCTACATATGTCTCATCACTGTAAAACATGCAATGTATCTAGAGTTTTGGGCTCCACCAAATTACTGGATGACCAGCAGGTTACTGTGAAGAACCTTTTGTGCCAGCAAAGCATAGAGCACTTATACCATTATTTAGCAGCATTTTTTTAACCCTTTTGTGCCAGTAACACAAATATCAGCGATTTTTAACACTAGCATACCAGTAGGAGCAGTAATGCAACATTTGTTTCAGTACTAATTGGATTACATATTACCCCTTCATTCTTCATATGAATAACACATAGAACAGTGAGTGTCTGAAATAAGTGGTGCTTACCTATTCTCTGTGCTCCTCCTTCCTGCACGCGCACTGCTAAAGCATCAGCCCATTACAAATATGGCCGCCTTTAAAAAGAAGTGACACAGCACATTCACAATAACAAAATGTATGCTAACCTGAAAAATTATTTTCTTTCCTGGCAGGGAGAGTCCACAAATTAATTAATTACTGTTGGGAATACATCACTTGTCCACTAGGAGGAGGCAAAGACACCCCAGCCAAAGCTATAAGTATCCTCTCCTTCCCCTAAGACCCCAGTCATTCAGTCGAGGAAATAAGGAAAGAAAAGAGAAATACTAGGGATATAGATGGTGCCTGATGGTTAGAAAAAAACACCACCTTAAATACTATCAGGGCTGGTTTGTGGACTCACCCTGCCAGGAAAGAAAAGAATTTATCAGGTAAGCATACATTTTGTTTTCTTTCCAATGGCAGGAAGAGTCCACAAATTCATTAATTACTGTTGGGAATCCAATACCCAAGCTAGAGAGGACACTAATGAAACAGGGAGGGCAAAACAAGGCTGGCAAACCTAATCTAAAGACACCACCACTTGAAGAACCTTCCTCGTAAATGAAGCCTCAGCTGAGGCAAAAACATCAAATCTGTAAAATTTTTGAATAAATATGCAAAGAGAACCAGGTAGCCACCTTACAGGTCTGTTCTACAGATGCCTCGTTCTTAAAAGCCCAAGAAGCAGACACTGCATGAGTAGAGCGAGCCGTAATCCTTTTAGGAGGCTGTTGACCAGCTTCCTCATAAGCAAAACGAATGATACTCCTCAGCCAAAAAGAAAGAGTAGTGGCAGAGGCCTTCTGACCCTTGCCCTTACCAGCATATAAAATAAACAAGGACAAGGATTGTCTAAAGTCCTTGGAAGCATGAATATATAACCTTAATGCACAAACTACATCCAGATTGTGGAGTAAATGCTCCTTCTGAGAAGAAGGATTTGGACAAAAAGAAGGAACCACAACCTCATGATTAATATTGCGGTTAGAAATAAGCTTAGGAAGAAAACCCAACTAAGGGCAGAATACCACCTTATCTGCATGAAAAACAATATAAGGAGATTTACTCTGTAAAGCAGACAACTCAGAAACCCTGCGAAACCCAGCAGAAGAAATAGCCAATAAAACTAAAACTTTCCAAGACAAACTTTTAATGTCAATATAATGTTTGTCTTGGAAAGTTTTAGTTTTATTGGCTAAAGGAGGACTTTGCAGAGCATGAAGAACAAGATTAAGGCTCCAAGGAGGAGCAACAGGTTTAAACACCGGCCTGATTCTAACCAGAGCCTGAACAAAAGACTGAACATCAGGAAAACTAGCCCATTTCTTGTGCAGAAACACAGAAAGAGCAGAAATCTGACCCTTGATAGAACTGGCAGATAAACTTTTCTACCAACCATCCTGGAGAAACAAAGGAATTTGAGAGACTTTAACCTTGTGCCAGGAAAAACCCTGTTCCTCAAACCAAGCCAAATAAGTATGCCATACCCTGTGATAAATACGATGAGTAACCAGCTTACAGGCCTGAATCAGAGTATCAATGACCCTTTCAGAAGAACCTCTCTTGGACAGCACTAAGTGTTCAATCTCCACACAGTCAGCTTTAGAGAAGTTTGATTTTGATGAAGGAACGGGCCTTGAGACAGAAGGTCTGCTCGAAGAGGCAATTTCCATGGTGGAGAAGTGGACATCCTCACTAGATCCACGAACCAGGTCCTGTGTGGCCACGCTGGAGCAATTAGAATCACTGACACCTGCTCCTGTTTGATGCAAGCAATCACTTGAGGAAGGAGGGCAAATGAATAAGAATAAGATTAAACCTCCAAGGAACTGCTAAGGCATCCACCAATACCGCCTGCGGATCTCTAAGATCTCGACCCATAACTGGGAAGTATGGCATTGAGAAGACATGCCATGAAATCTATCTGTGGAATGCCCCATCTGAGAACTATCTCTGAAAGTACCTCCGAATGAAAAGACCACTCACCTGGGTGAAAAGACTGTCTGCTCAGAAAGTTTGCCTTCAAATTGTCTACCCCTGGGATGTGAATAGCCAAAATGTGACAGTTGTGAAATTCTGCCCACTGAAGAATACGAAAAACCTGTTATTGCCAGGGAACTTTTTCTTCCCCCCTTATGATTGATGTAACCAACTGAAGTCATGTTGTTGGATTGAAATCTGATAAACCAGACAGAATTAAGTTGAGGCCAGGCCAAGAGAGCATTGAAAATTGCTCAATTCCAGAATATTTATTGGAAGAGAGGATTCCTCCAGAGACCTTGTTCCCTGAGCCCTCAAAAGACCCCATACCACTCCCCAGCCAAGGAGGCTGGTGTCTGTAGTCACAATCTCCCAGGATGGTCTCAAAAAGCACATGCCTTGAGACGGATGATCCTGACAAAGCCACCAAGAGAGAGAATCTCTTGTCCTGGCATCCAGAAAAATTGTCTGAGACAGATCCAAATAATTGCCATTCCATTGCTTGAGCATGCATAGTTGTAATGGTCTCAGATGTAATTGTGCAAAAGGAATAATATCCATGGAAGCCACCATGAGACTTACCAACTCCATACATTGAGCCACTGAAGGACAAGCATTTTCCTGAAGAGACTGGCAGGCTAAAAGAAGCTTGGTTTGATGCTGAAAAAAATCTGCATCACAGATAAATCAATAACAGTTCCCAGAAAAGTCACCCTGGTTAAGGGGAAAAGAGAACTCTTGCCCAGATTTATCAGCCATACATCTTCCCACAGGAGACACAGAATCCATGTGCTATCCTGCTAAAGGAAAAGATGGAGCTTGAACCAAGATATCATCCAGGTAAGGTGCAGATGCGATTCCTAGCGATCTGGCTACTGCAAGAAGGGCCCCTAGAACCTTTGGGAAGATCCTTGGAGCTGTAGCAAGACCAAAGGGCAGGGCTACAAACTGGAAGTGAAAATCCAGAAAGGCAAAATGAAGGAACTGAAAATGATCCTTGTGAATGCAAATGTATAAGTAAGCATCCTTCAGATCTATTGTGTTCATGAATTGACCCTCCTGAACTAAAGGAAGAATAGATAGAATGGTTTCCATCTTGAAGGATGGAACCCTCAGAAACTTGTTGTATGGGACAAAAAGTTCCCTCATTTTTGGGAACCACAAAAAGATTTGAATAATAACCTTGACCCTGTTCTGAAAAAGGTACTGGGAAAATCACTCCCATGGAGGAAAGATCCCTCACACAGTTTAAAAAGGCTTTCCTTTTTACAGCATTTGAAGTAAGTCTTGAGAAAAGAAAATTACCTCTTGGAGGCAATATCTGAATCCTATTCTGTACCCCTGAGAAACTACGTTCAGAACCCAAGGAACCTAAGAGGCCTATTTATGAAATGTCTGTCGGACCTGATCTGACAGTGCGGATCAGGTCCAACAGACATCGCTGAATGCGGAGAGCAATATGCTCTCCGTATTCAGCATTGTAACGCCGCCCCCTGCAGACTCGCGGCCAATTGGCCGCCAGCAGGGGGTGTCAATCAACCTGATCATACTTGATCGGGTTGAATTTCCGGTGATGTCTGTCCGCACTGCTCAGAGCAGGCGGACAGGACAGGGTTATGGAGCAGCGGTCTTTAGACCGCTGCTTCATAACTGCTGTTTCTGGCAAGTCTGCAGGCCCGCCAGAAACACGGGCCCTCAAAGCTCCATTCGGAGCTTGATAGATAGGCCCCTAAATGTTCTGAATCCAAATGTCTTGATAAAAAGACAACCTGCCCCCTACATGACCCCAATCCCAGATCGAGGGCCACCCCTTCACTGCTGATTTATTATCTGAGGAAGGTTTTTTAAACTGCTTGTTTTTGTTCAAACATGAGGAGGTTTCCAAGAACTCTTAGGTTGGTCAGCCTTGGAAAAGGAGGAGATCTTTGTCCCTTATTGCTACGAAAGGAATGAAATTAGCAGGTTAAAGGCCCTTTGACCCTAGCTCTATTATCCTGAGGAAGGAAGGTACCCTTCCCTCCAGTCATAGTAGATATAATTGAATCCAGACCTGGAATTAAATAATGTCTTTCCCCTTAAAAGATAAGGAAAGAAGTCTAGACTTAGATACATATCAGCTGACCAAGACTTTAGCCTCTTCTAGAAAGAAACTGCAAACCAGAAGATTTAGCATTAAGACAAATAAACCTGCATAAAAGCATCACAAATAAAAGAATTAGCCATCCTGAGGGCCCCAATCTTATCCTGAATATCTTCCAGAGAGGTCTCTTCTAAAACCATTTCAGACAAAGAATCGCACCAAAAGGTAGCAGCCCCAGCAAATGCCGCAATGCTGGCAGCAGGTTGAAAAAGAAGACCCATCTGATAAAAAGTCTTCTCAAATATCCTTCCAACTTCCTGTCCATAGGATTTCTAAACACAGTACTATGCTCAAGAGGAATAGGTAGTGCATTTAGGCTAACGTTGAGAAACCACCATCTACTTTTGGAATGGTGCTCCATAGCTCAAGATAAGAATCAGCTACAGGAAACATCTTTTTCAAATTAGATAAAGGAGAAAAAATGAATACCAGGTTTCTCCCCATTCCTTAGAAATTATATCCGCCATATGAGCTGGAACAGTAAAAAACCTCCAAAGATTTGGGCTTAACATTATAAACCCTATATAATTTAGGAATTTCTACTAAAAGAAGGTTTTAAAATTAGGAACCTCTAGAGTAGATAAACTTTCTTTAGAAGAAAACGAAAATTTTCCAACTTAAATCTAAAAATAAATCTCCTCAGATTCTATAGGTTTATTATCATCAGAATTCAGATATCTCTACCTCAGAGGCCCAAAGAAGAATGCTCATCCTCAGAGAGATGAGAAAACTCTGTCAGGATTAACAGAGGAAATATGTTTAACCCTTTCTCTTTCTTTTTCCTAAAATAGGAGAAGCACTAAGTGCAGCAGAAACGCTAATTGTAGTTGAGTCGCAAAATCCACTGGTAAAGAAATACCCCCAGATGAAGATTGTGCAGAGCCGCAGGGGCACTGCCTGTAAAATCCTGTAGGCGCGGGACTGAATTAAACATTGTGGCATATCTTGGATAACAGAATCCTGAGAGGTGGAAGGCTCTGAACGGTTACCTCTATAGGTAAAGAAAGCCTGGGACATATGAACTTAATTTTAGTAAGCAAAACAGAAGACAAACATGAAGAACAGAACTGAGCAGGGGGACAAACCTTTTGCTCCTCACAGTATAAACAGACATCTGCTACAAACAATGGAAGATCAGATTACCCCGATATCAAAAAATATTTGAAACAAACACCTCAGGCTTAAATACACAAATGCAGCAAAGAAAATAAGCCCCGCCCCCTGGAAACAGCACTTCCGGTTTCAAGCTAAAAACAAATGCTAAACCCGCTCACAGAGTCCCAAAACAGCACAGCCCCAAAAATTGTGTTAATAACGCTAACACAGAAGCCCAGATAAATAAAATGCTGCTCTAAATACAAAACATCCCAAAGGAACTCCCATAAAAAACGTCCCCAGACCATCTTAGTGGGTTAAAACAGGAGCCAACCGGATCTCCAAGTAGTGCCTACTAAATACAGAGTCCTGTAAGAAAATTAAAAAGGCACTTACACTCCAGGATCTCTACTGCTGAGCTGTCACAGCACTTCCAGGTTTTGACAGCTTCATCCACATGTGACAGGGACCTGGTATAGAAAGAAAAGGCAGAGTGTAAAGCTTAACACTGGTTGCCAGATGGGGTATTAGCATAGATAGCTGGAAGGAGGAACAGAGAAGATCCCCTGTGACATCCTGCAGTAACCTTCACCATACTCAGATAAGAGATTTATATGGCTACACTTGAACCCCCAGTCCTGTCTTGCAGGGAAATACCACATTAAATGACTTCCAGAATCTTCAGACACTTTTTAACACCAATCTCCAAGTTTACAAGGCAAAGAATGACTAGGGTCTTAGGGGAAAGGGATGATACTTATAGCTTTGGCTGGGGTGTCTTTGCCTCCTCCTAGTGGACAGGTGATGTATTCCCAACAGTAATTAATGAATTTGTGGATTCTCCCTGTCATTGGAAAGAAAATGTCATTCATGAGCTGTGTCACTTTTTTTTGGAGTCATATTTAATAAAATATGACACATTGGTGACCTTTAATAAAAAATTTCTATTCAATAAAGGAACCTGGGGACCCTACATAGCACCAAATGTTACAGTTACTAATTCTGCGGCTGAGAATTTCTATAACTTTAGTAGATCTGCATTTTATACTGAAACTAAAACTACTGGAGTAAGATGAATTTTTGTATTCATGCAATTAGATTCTGGCATTGACTTCATTTCACCCATTGTACAATTTGCTTGTTTTATGGTGCTATACACGTTCTGTTCTTCCCATTCCCACTAGTAATATATGACATATTATATAATCACTAATTAAGCACTGCTCTGTGAAACATTAGCATATTAAATAAATGCTTTAAAAGCATTTAAACTGTGCCTTTTTTTTAAACACAATCGCCTAGATTTAGAGTTCTGCGTTAGCCGTCAAAACCAGGTTAGAGGCTCCTAACGCTGGTTTTGGCCGCCCGCTGGTATTTAGAGTCAGCCCAGGAAAGGGTCTAAACGCTCACTTTCCAGCTGCGACTTTTCCATACCCGCAGATCCCCTTACGCCAATTGCGTATCCTAATCTTTTCAATGGGTTATTTCTAACGCGGTATTTAGAGTCTTGGCTGAAGTGATCGTTTAGAACTCTAACGACAAGACTCCAGCCGCAGGAAAAAGTCAGGAGTTAAGAGCTTTATGGGCTAACGCCGGTTCATAAAGCTCTTAACTACTGTGCTCTAAAGTACACTAACACCCATAAACTACCTATGTACCCCTAAACCGAGGTCCCCCCACAATCGCCGCCACTATAATTAAATTTTTTAACCCCTAATCTGCCGACGCACACCGCCACAACCTACACTTATTCCTATGTACCCTAATCTGTGCCCCTAACATCGCCGACACCTACATAATATTTATTAACCCCTAATCTGCCCCCCCCAACGTCGCCGCTACCTACCTTACACTTATTAACCCCTAATCTGCCGACCCGGACCCTCGCCGCTACTATAATAAATGTATTAACCCCTAAAGCTAAGTCTAACCCTAATACCCCCTAAATTAAATATAATTTAAATCTAACAAAATAAAATAAATCTTATTAAATAAATTAACCATATTTAAAGCTAAATACTTACCTGTAAAATAAACCCTAATATAGCTACAATATAACGAATAATTATATTGTAGCTATTTTGGGATTTATATTTATTTTACAGGCAACTTTGTATTTATTTTAACTAGGTACAATAGCTATTATATAGTTAATAACTATTTAATAGCTACCTAGTTAAAATAATTACAAAATTACCTGTAAAATAAATCTAACCTAAGATACAATTAAACCTTACACTACACTATCAATAAATTAATTAAATAAACTACCTACAATTATTTACAATTAAATCAACTAAACTAAATTACAAAAAAAACAAACACTAAATTACAAAAAATAAAAAAAGATTACAAGAATTTTAAACTAATTACCACCTACTCTAAGCCCCCTAAAAAATAACAAAGCCCCCCAAATAAAAAAATGTCCTACCCTATTCTAAAATAAAAAGTTAACAGCTCTTTTACCTTATCAGCCCTTAAAAGGGCCTTTTGCGAGGCAATAAGATTGAGCTTGCATTCTATTGGCTGTTCCGATCAGATTATATATAGGGGTTAGCGGGGTTAGGGGCAGCAGATTAGGGGTACATAGCTATAATGTAAGTTGCGGTGGTGTACGGAGCGGCAGATTAAGGGTTAATAATAAAATGCATGGGTCAGTGATAGCGGGTGCGGCAGATTAGGGGTTAATAAGTGTAAGGTTAAGGGTGTTCAGACTCGGGGTACATGTTAGGGTGTTAGGTGCAGACTTAGGAAGTGTTTCCCCATAGGAAACAATGGGTCTGCGTTAGGAGCTGAACGCTGCTTTTTTGCAGGTGTTAGGTTTTTTTCCAGCTCAAACTGCCCCATTGTTTCCTATGGGGGAATCGTACACGAGCACGTTTTTGAAGCTGGCCGCGTCCGTAACCAACGCTGGTATTGAGAGTTGAAGTGGCGGTAAATATGCCTGTACACTCCCTTTTTGGAGCCTAACGCAGCCCTTCAGAGAACTCTAAATACCAGCGTTGTTTAAAAGGTGCGGGGGAAAAAAACATGCGTAGCGAACGCACCCCTTCTAACGCAAAACTCTAAATCTAGCCGTAAGTGCATTATTTTTCAGTCCAGTAACTTACTCCCTGAAAAGCCTTTTTGCTTGTTTATCTTATGTCCCTTGCAGTGAACCTGTTTATGGACACACAAAAATAAGACTGCATTTATCGAAACAATTACCGGAATGTATGCTGTATGGCCGTGTTCTTGATTCTGCAGTCTCCCAAGAAGCAGTGGATAACTGGGAGGCTCAGACTAAGGGCTCATTTTCATTGAGCCGTAATTTGGTCTGCGTGCGCTCGCAAACTGATAAATATGCTGTCGGAATCAATTTCATTTATCGACTGTTTCCAATGGCACGTTATACCTCAATATCGGTAGCCGGACTCCGGCTGCCGAAAAAATCTTTGCGTCCCATAGAAAGTAATAGAAGCTGTTAATCGATAAATTATACCAGGTTTCCAATGAAAGCGCAAGCCGTCAATACACTGTCGGAGGCTGTCGATACATTGAGAAATATTACACCCAGCTCAACTAGGTGTAAAAGAGGAAAATTGTGCTTTTGAGACCTATTTTCTATTGAATGATAAAACTTACAAATAATGCGTTTTAATGTAGAAATAATTGTTATAAGTAATATTTATTGTTGTCTCATTGATAGGAATAGTTGAATTTATATTCTAATAGAAATATCAGTATATATTTAAATATAATAATATATGCAAGAACATATCTACAGAATTCAAATTAGACCTATGCCTAGGGCAGCAATACATATTACTTATATTTATGAAGTGCTAAATATAATTATATTAAAAAAAAGTGTTTGATTATTGTTAAAAATATGTATTATAAATAAGTGTATCTTTATTTTTCTTGAGAGGTGATCACAGGTAAGGAGCACGGACGTTAAACGTAAATTCTATAGCGTAAGGTCGGGTTACCTTAGCAACTAATTGATTTTCAAGAAATCCGACGTCAGATGGAACCGTAAATTACTTTTAGCTGTCGGCCACTTCGATAGCTTACGGCTCCATTTTTAACGACTCAATGGAAGCGAGCCCTTAGTCAGAGAGGTTTGTGGATAAATTAATGAGTTTGTTGTAGGTGGAGTAGTAATGAGAAGGTGAAAAGTTGCTTATCTTTTGAGTGTGTGTGTGCATGTGTGTGTATGTGTGTGTATATGTGTGTGCATAAGTATGTGTATGAGTGTGTGTGTTTGTATAAGTGTGTGTGATTGTGTATGTGTGTGTGTGTGTTTGTATAAGTGTGTGTTTGATTGTGTGTGTATGATTGTGTGTGTATGAGTGTGTATGATTGTGTATGTGTGTGTGTGTATGTGTGTGTGTGTATGTGTGTGTGTGTATGTGTGTGTGTGTGTATGAGTGTGTATGATTGTGTATGTGTGTGTATGATTGTGTAAGTTTGTGTGTGTGTGTGTGTATGAGTGTGTGTGATTGTGTATGTGTATGATTGTGTGTGATTGTGTATGAGTGTGTGTGATTATGTGTGTGTATGTTTATGAGTGTGTGTGATTATGTATGTGTGTATGAGTGTATGTGATTATGTATGTGTGTATGAGTGTGTATGTATGTGTGTGTGTATGAGTGTGTGTGATTATGTATGTGTGCATGTATGTGTGTGTATGTGTATGTGTGTGTGTGATTATATATGTGTGTGTGTATGTATGTATGTATGTGTGTGTGTATGTGTATGTGTATGAGTGTGTGTGTTATGTATGTGTGTGTGTGATTATGTATGTGTATGAGTGTGTGTGATTATGTATGTGTGTGTATGAGTGTGTATGTGTATATATGTGTGTGTGTGTGTGATTGTGTATGTGTATGATTGTGTGTGATTGTTTATGAGTGTGTGTGATTATGTATGTGTGTGTA